>NW_024474180.1:0-1000 GCF_017654505.1 Polyodon spathula | reverse complement strand
ATATGAAGAACGACCATTAATATCTCCGAACTCCTGAACTTTAAACATGAATTAGCAACGAACACATACAATTAAAAAGAAAGGATACGCCGTGGGCAGGATTCGGACCTGCGCGGGGAAACACCAAATGATTACTAGTCCATCTCCTTTACGACTCATCCACTACCACATGCTATCACAGGTTTGTGTGAAAACATCCATATAGTATTGACACCCGCAGTAATGCTGTAGATGGCAGTACAGGATAAATAATGAACCGAAGCCAAATGCCTTTGTTGAAACTATCAGATTTGTACAAGGCAATCACACATGGGAAATGTAAATACAATATCCTTTCTGTCAAAGTTCATAATAATGAATACATCATTATTTCAAAACACGTAGCTATTTCACTCATCTTTTCAAAACACCCGTACACAAAAACAAAGTAGATCTTTATTTCAACTGAAAAATGGACCTGCTTCATCATGGCTGCTGCCCCAGCACTCAGGCAGGCTGAGTCTAGCGTGAGCGGACATAGCAGATAACAAGATCTGCAAAATATCACATGCCTAGAAAAAAAAAAGATTTATGTTCATTTAAATAACAACATTTCACCCCAGACGGGACTCATACACACAATCCCTGGATTAGGAGACCAGTGCATTATCCATTAGGCCACAAGGGCTCGAATCCCCCTTCTAACAAATCTGTTTTATTCATTTATTTCTTAAAACATCCACCGAATGCTTGGTCATTTGAATACGTGTAATTATGCCTTTGCATTACTTTGAATGTGTCATTGTTCAGTTTAACTTTCACGCATAGAGGTCACTACAGTGGACAGCTATTTTAAGTGATTATCTCCTATAGAAACTCTGTTTTGACATCACTAATGCATGGTATCCTCTTCATTGGACGTCTACCGAAATTAAAACACCTGCCATCTAGTGGCATTTGGTAGGTACTACATAATACATAAAGGTGCCTTTATAATTGCAGAGGAAAGTTCAGCAGCAGC
>NW_024474179.1:0-1867 GCF_017654505.1 Polyodon spathula | reverse complement strand
AGACCTCTCTGTGCTTTGCAATGCTTCCCTATGCTTTACCAGACCTCTCTGTGCTTTACAATGCTTCCCTATGCTTTACCAGACCCTGCTGTGCTTTACAATGCTTCCCTGTGCTTTACCAGACCTCTCTGAGCTGTACAATGCGTCCCTGTGCTTTACCAGACCTCTCTGTGCTTTACAATGCTTCCCTATGCTTTACCACACCTCTCTGTGCTTTACAATGCTTCCCTATGCTTTACCAGACCTCTCTGTGCTTTACAATGCTTCCCTATGCTTTACCAGACCTCTCTGTACTTTACAATGATTCCCTGTGCGTTTGATTATCTTTTGGAAATGTGTTTTTTTGTTCAGTCCATGGATAACGGATTCCAGGGAAGCGAGCAGAGTGGTTTTACTGGGAAAGGGGCGGAGACGAGGGAGGTGATTGTCTGATTGGCTGATAGACGGGTTCAAGGGAATCATGGTTATTGTTCAGAGCGCTTATCAGAGAAGCTGCTGACCTGAACTGGAAACTTATTATTGAGAATGAGAGAGACAGACATTAACCTTTCTAACAGAGTCCCACAGCAACAGCATGGGCAAGCACAGAGAGGTCTGGGAAAGCATAGGGAAGCATTGTAAAGCACAGAGAGGTCTGGTAAAGCATAGGGAAGCATTGTAAAGCACAGAGAGGTCTGGGAAAGCATAGGGAAGCATTGTGAAGCACAAAGAGGTCTGGTAAAGCATAGGGAAGCATTGTAAAGCACAGAGAGGTCTGGTAAAGCACAGGGAAGCATTGTAAAGCACAGAGAGGTCTGGTAAAGCATAGGGAAGCATTGTAAAGCACAGAGAGGTCTGGTAAAGCACAGGGAAGCATTGTAAAGCACAGAGAGGTCTGGTAAAGCATAGAGAAGCATTGTAAAGCACAGAGAGGTCTGGTAAAGCACAGAGAAGCATTGTAAAGCACAGAGAGATCTGGTAAAGCACAGGGAAGCATTGTAAAGCACAAAGAGGTCTGGTAAAGCATAGGGAAGCATTGTAAAGCACAGAGAGGTCTGGTAAAGCATAGGGAAGCATTGTAAAGCACATAGAGGTCTGGTAAAGCATAGGGAAGCATTGTAAAGCACAGAGAGATCTGGTAAAGCATAGGGAAGCATTGTAAAGCACAGAGAGGTCTGGTAAAGCATAGGGAAGCATTGTAAAGCACAGAGAGGTCTGGTAAAGCATGGTAAAGCACAGTGGCGTGGGAAAGCACGCGGCTGGTTTATGCAAAGCAGCCTGACAGCTATTCAAACGAAACGGCAGGGAGACAGGATGAAGGATTCCTTTCAAACGCATGCAAATGAGAGACCTGTTTACAAAGAGAGGGAGACACAGCGAGTGTGTGTGTGTGTGTGTGTCAGTGTGTGTCTCTGCTTCCTCTTTGCATCTTGAAACACATGCATCTTATCAACCAGATGACAGAATTCAAGCAGGAAGTGCATTAGTTATGAAGGACTGACTTTATCAGATACAACAGAACTAAGACATGAGCTGTGCTGTTATAAGCAGGGTCCTGTGATGAAGCTGGCTGGAGTTCCCTTGCTCTGCACTGGGAGAGTCTCTCGTGTGATCACACTGTGCTGTTATAAGCAGGGTCCTGTGATGAAGCTGGCTGGAGTTCCCTTGCTCTGCACTGGGAGAGTCTCTCGTGTGATCACACTGTGCTGTTATAAGCAGGGTCCTGTGATGAAGCTGGCTGGAGTTCCCTTGCTCTGCACTGGGAGAGTCTCTCGTGTGATCACACTGTGCTGTTATAAGCAGGGTCCTGTGATGAAGCTGGCTGGAGTTCCCTTGCTCTGCACTGGGAGAGTCTCTCGTGTGATCACACTGTGCTGTTATAAGCAGG
>NW_024474178.1:0-1752 GCF_017654505.1 Polyodon spathula | reverse complement strand
ATCTACATCAGGCATTGAAATTTTTGGCATCTTGAATCCGTGACCCTTGATTTTCCCTTCAGGGCCCTTAATGTCAATATCAGGAGCTTCAATGTCTACCTTTGGCCCTTTGAGGTCACCTTCCACCTTCGGTCCTTTCAGATTGAAATCCATACTTGGCATTTTGATATTTGGTCCAGAAATGGTTGGCATCTTGAATCCAGGACCCTTGATTTTTCCTTCAGGGCCTTCAATGTCAATATCAGGTGTGTCAATGTCTATCTTTGGCCCTTTGATCTCAATATCGCCTTTGGGTAGATTCACATCTACATCTGGGCCTTCAACTTTAGGACCTTTCAAACCAAATTTGGGCATTTTGATGTTGGGTCCAGAAATGGTTGGCATCTTGAATCCGGGACCCTTGATTTTGCCTTCAGGGCCCTCAATGTCAATATCAGGAGCTTCAATGTCTACCTTTGGCCCTTTGAGATCACCTTCCACCTTCGGTCCTTTCAGATTGAAATCCATACTTGGCATTTTGATATTGGGTCCAGAAATGGTTGGCATCTTGAATCCAGGACCCTTGATTTTTCCTTCAGGGCCTTCAATGTCAATATCAGGTGTGTCAATGTCTATCTTTGGTCCTTTGATCTCAATATCGCCTTTGGGTAGATTGACATCTACATCTGGGCCTTCAACTTTAGGACCTTTGAACCCAAACTTGGGCATTTTGAATTTGGGCATTTTGAATCCCCCTTCTGGTCCTTCAATGTCAACATCTGGAGCATCAATATCTACCTTCGGCCCTTTGAGGTCACCTTCTATCTTTGGAACTGAAACATCCATATCTCCCTTCACCTTCGGCCCTTTCAGATTAAAGTCTACATCAGGCATTGAAATTTTTGGCATCTTGAATCCGTGACCCTTGATTTTCCCTTCAGGGCCCTCAATATTCATATCAGGAGCTTCAATGTCTACCTTTGGCCCTTTCAGGTCACCTTCCACCTTCGGTCCTTTCAGATTGAAATCCATACTTGGCATTTTGATATTTGGTCCAGAAATGGTTGGCATCTTGAATCCAGGACCCTTGATTTTTCCTTCAGGGCCTTCAATGTCAATATCAGGTGTGTCAATGTCTATCTTTGGCCCTTTGATATCAATATCGCCTTTGGGTAGATTCACATCTACATCTGGGCCTTCAACTTTAGGACCTTTCAAACCAAATTTGGGCATTTTGATGTTGGGTCCAGAAATGGTTGGCATCTTGAATCCGGGACCCTTGATTTTGCCTTCAGGGCCCTCAATGTCAATATCAGGAGCTTCAATGTCTACCTTTGGCCCTTTGAGATCACCTTCCACCTTCGGTCCTTTCAGATTGAAATCCATACTTGGCATTTTGATATTGGGTCCAGAAATGGTTGGCATCTTGAATCCAGGACCCTTGATTTTTCCTTCAGGGCCTTCAATGTCAATATCAGGTGTGTCAATGTCTATCTTTGGTCCTTTGATCTCAATATCGCCTTTGGGTAGATTGACATCTACATCTGGGCCTTCAACTTTAGGACCTTTGAACCCAAACTTGGGCATTTTGAATTTGGGCATTTTGAATCCCCCTTCTGGTCCTTCAATGTCAACATCTGGAGCATCAATATCTACCTTCGGCCCTTTGAGGTCACCTTCTATCTTTGGAACTGAAACATCCATATCTCCCTTCACCTTCGGCCCTTTCAGATTAAAGTCTACATCAGGCATTGAAATTTTTGGCATCTTGAA
>NW_024474177.1:0-1125 GCF_017654505.1 Polyodon spathula | reverse complement strand
TCCGTGACCCTTGATTTTCCCTTCAGGGCCCTCAAATCAATATTCATATCAGGAGCTTCAATGTCTACCTTTGGCCCTTTGAGGTCACCTTCCACCTTCGGTCCTTTCAGATTAAAATCCATACTTGGCATTTTGATATTGGGTCCAGAAATGGTTGGCATCTTGAATCCGGGACCCTTGATCTTTCCTTCAGGGCCCTCAATGTTCATATCAGGAGCTTCAATGTCTACCTTTGGCCCTTTGAGGTCACCTTCCACCTTCGGTCCTTTCAGATTAAAATCCATACTTGGCATTTTGATATTGGGTCCAGAAATGGTTGGCATCTTGAATCCAGGACCCTTGATTTTTCTTTCAGGGCCTTCAATGTCAATATCAGGTGTGTCAATGTCTATCTTTGGCCCTTTGATATCAATATCGCCTTTGGGTAGATTCACATCTACATCTGGGCCTTCAACTTTAGGACCTTTCAAACCAAATTTGGGCATTTTGATGTTGGGTCCAGAAATGGTTGGCATCTTGAATTTCCTTGGGCCTTCAATGTCAATATTGGAGCTTCAATGTCTACCTTTGGCCCTTTGAGATCACCTTCCACCTTCGGTCCTTTGGGTCCAGAAATGGTTGGCATCTTGAATCCGGGACCCTTGATTTTTCCTTCAGGGCCCTCAATGTTCATATCAGGAGCTTCAATGTCTACCTTTGGCCCTTTGAGGTCACCTTCCACCTTCGGTCCTTTCAGATTAAAATCCATACTTGGCATTTTGATATTTGGTCCAGAAATGGTTGGCATCTTGAATCCAGGACCCTTGATTTTTCCTTCAGGGCCTTCAATGTCAATATCAGGAGCTTCAATGTCTACCTTTGGCCCTTTGAGGTCACCTTCCACCTTCGGTCCTTTCACATTACATCTCCTTACTTGGCCTTTTGACCAAAGTTTGGTCCAGAAATGGTTGGCATCTTGAATCCGGGACCCTTGATTTTTCCTTCAGGGCCCTCAATGTCAATATCAGGAGCTTCAATGTCTACCTTTGGCCCTTTGAGGTCACCTTCCACCTTCGGTCCTTTCAGATTGAAATCCATACTTGGCATTTTGATATTGGGTCCAGAAATGGTTGGCATCTTGAATCC
>NW_024474176.1:0-1087 GCF_017654505.1 Polyodon spathula | reverse complement strand
TGTGTGTCAATGAGTCTTACTCTCTCTCAAATTCCAATTCTAATTCAAATGGTCTTTATCGGCATGACAAGTCCTACAAGCACTGCAGCAAATGCAAAGAAATATTATCAACAACAGCATCTTCCATCAAGAAACCTCCATCTCATTATATCAGCTTTTGAGAATATTTCTCTTAAATGTCTAACCCCCCCCCCCCAGGGTTCAAGCTGCCCAGACGGTTGCACCAGCTCATTATCCTGCGTTACTCGGAGCCCGACCTCGCCATCGACTTTGACAACTTCGTGTCCTGCCTGATTCGCCTGGAGACCATGTTCAGTAAGTGAGGGGGCTGCCTCTCTGGCTGTCTGACTGGCTGTCTGTCTGTCTCTCTGCCTGCCTTCCTGTCTGTCTGTCTCTCTACCTGTCTGCCTGTTTGTCTGTCTGTCTGCCTAGCCGTCTGTCTGCTTGTCTGCCTGTCTGTCTGTCTGACTGTCTGTCTCTCCCTCTCTCCGCAGAGACATTTAAAACTCTAGACACGGATGCAGATGGAGTCGTTTCTTTCAGCTTCATGCAGGTGAGGAGGATCCTGCCCTTTAACACGGGGTCTGTGTGTTTGTTCTTGTGAACTCATGCTGACGGCTCCTCACTCTCTCTCTCTATCTCTCTCTCTCTGTGTTTCAGTGGATCTCTCTCACCATGTTCACCTAGCAACCGGAAAACTTGCTACACCTCACCTCCGATCTCCAACCTCTGATCTCCTAAAAGTGCCTTTTTAGTGCTAGGATTCACCCAACCAACACCCCCCACCCCCCCAGACCAGTTCAGCACAGGCTCTGTCTGTCTGTCAATCTGTCTGTTACACACACTGAAACACACACACACACACTCTGACAGTCATAGGTACAGACAGCATGCAGCGCTAGTGCTGTCCACTAGAGGGCAGGCTTTCTATTGTGTTTATTGCTTTATAAGGATTGCATGTTAAAGTGGAGACCGAGTTTCGGTGCCGAGCAGCTTCTTCTCAGCAATTTGTTTTTTAAACACTTCAATCATGCCAACAGTTTCAGTTTGGTTGTTTTTTTCAGTTTGAATTGTTTCTATATTTTAC
>NW_024474175.1:0-5602 GCF_017654505.1 Polyodon spathula | reverse complement strand
ACATTTTTCTTAAATTTTGTTAAAGGAAAATAAACATAAAGAATGCTTAAATATAAGTCTCTTGATTTCTTCGGTTTCAAAAGTTTCAGTATTGATGAATATATACGAAACAGGAACCTCAAAGATAATGATCCAGCCCCTTCTCACAGTGCAGTAAACACAGAGAGGGGAGCGATCCAGCCCCTTCTCACAGTGCAGTAAACACAGAGAGGAGAGCGATCCAGCCCCTTCTCACAGTGCAGTAAACACAGAGAGGAGAGCGATCCAGCCCCTTCTCACAGTGCAGTAAACACAGAGAGGAGAGCGATCCAGCCCCTTCTCACAGTGCAGTAAACACAGAGAGGAGAGCGATCCAGCCCCTTCTCACAGTGCAGTAAACACAGAGAGGAGAGCGATCCAGCCCCTTCTCACAGTGCAGTAAACACAGAGAGGAGAGCGATCCAGCCCCTTCTCACAGTGCAGTAAACACAGAGAGGAGAGCGATCCAGCCCCTTCTCACAGTGCAGTAAACACAGAGAGGAGAGCGATCCAGCCCCTTCTCACAGTGCAGTAAACACAGAGAGGAGAGCGATCCAGCCCCTTCTCACAGTGCAGTAAACACAGAGAGGAGAGCGATCCAGCCCCTTCTCACAGTGCAGTAAACACAGAGAGGAGAGCGATCCAGCCCCTTCTCACAGTGCAGTAAACACAGAGAGGAGAGCGATCCAGCCCCTTCTCACAGTGCAGTAAACACAGAGAGGAGAGCGATCCAGCCCCTTCTCACAGTGCAGTAAACACAGAGAGGAGAGCGATCCAGCCCCTTCTCACAGTGCAGTAAACACAGAGAGGAGAGCGATCCAGCCCCTTCTCACAGTGCAGTAAACACAGAGAGGAGAGCGATCCAGCCCCTTCTCACAGTGCAGTAAACACAGAGAGGAGAGCGATCCAGCCCCTTCTCACAGTGCAGTAAACACAGAGAGGAGAGCGATCCAGCCCCTTCTCACAGTGCAGTAAACACAGAGAGGAGAGCGATCCAGCCCCTTCTCACAGTGCAGTAAACACAGAGAGGAGAGCGATCCAGCCCCTTCTCACAGTGCAGTAAACACAGAGAGGAGAGCGATCCAGCCCCTTCTCACAGTGCAGTAAACACAGAGAGGAGAGCGATCCAGCCCCTTCTCACAGTGCAGTAAACACAGAGAGGAGAGCGATCCAGCCCCTTCTCACAGTGCAGTAAACACAGAGAGGAGAGCGATCCAGCCCCTTCTCACAGTGCAGTAAACACAGAGAGGAGAGCGATCCAGCCCCTTCTCACAGTGCAGTAAACACAGAGAGGAGAGCGATCCAGCCCCTTCTCACAGTGCAGTAAACACAGAGAGGAGAGCGATCCAGCCCCTTCTCACAGTGCAGTAAACACAGAGAGGAGAGCGATCCAGCCCCTTCTCACAGTGCAGTAAACACAGAGAGGAGAGCGATCCAGCCCCTTCTCACAGTGCAGTAAACACAGAGAGGAGAGCGATCCAGCCCCTTCTCACAGTGCAGTAAACACAGAGAGGAGAGCGATCCAGCCCCTTCTCACAGTGCAGTAAACACAGAGAGGAGAGCGATCCAGCCCCTTCTCACAGTGCAGTAAACACAGAGAGGAGAGCGATCCAGCCCCTTCTCACAGTGCAGTAAACACAGAGAGGAGAGCGATCCAGCCCCTTCTCACAGTGCAGTAAACACAGAGAGGAGAGCGATCCAGCCCCTTCTCACAGTGCAGTAAACACAGAGAGGAGAGCGATCCAGCCCCTTCCCACAGTGCAGTAAACGCAGAGAGGGGAGCGATCCAGCCCCTTCTCAATTTGCACAGTCACAGCTACAGTGCGGAAATCAGTAACGCTCCATAGTCACTTATTACAGCTGGGTTACACAATGCAATGTTACTGATTGGTCAGTTCAGTGTGAACTGGGCTTGAAACTCACACTAGTTCTCCTGCTGCTGCTGCTGCGCCCAGTCATGGGTTGAAGTCTAGTATTATTATTATTAATATTGAAATGATCACAGCCAGGAGTTTGAGCAGGGTTAGAAACTCACACTAGCCCTGCTGAGAGGAGAGCAGATCCAGCCCCTTCTCCTCAGTAAGCACTAGAGCGATCCAGCCCCTTCCCTCCCAGTCAGCACAGCTCTAACCACTAGAGCCAGCCTCCCTCCCAGTCCCGTCTCAGCTCTAACCACTAGAGCCAGCCTCCCTCCCAGTCATGGCTCAGCTCTAACCACTAGAGCCAGCCTCCCTCCCAGTCCCGTCTCAGCTCTAACCACTAGAGCCAGCCTCCCTCCCAGTCCCGTCTCAGCTCTAACCACTAGAGCCAGCCTCCCTCCCAGTCCCTCCTCAGCTCTAACCACTAGAGCCAGCCTCCCTCCCTCCCAGTCTCCTCAGCTCTAACCACTAGAGCCAGCCTCCCTCCCAGTCCCGTCTCAGCTCTAACCACTAGAGCCAGCCTCCCTCCCAGTCCCTCCTCAGCTCTAACCACTAGAGCCAGCCTCCCTCCCCCCCAGTCTCAGCTCTAACCACTAGAGCCAGCCTCCCTCCCAGTCCCTCCTCAGCTCTAACCACTAGAGCCAGCCTCCCTCCCAGTCCCTCCTCAGCTCTAACCACTAGAGCCAGCCTCCCTCCCAGTCCCTCCTCAGCTCTAACCACTAGAGCCACCTCCCAGTCCCTCCTCACCTCCCTCCCCAGTCCCTCAGCTCTCAGCTCTAACCACTAGAGCCAGCCTCCCTCCCAGTCCCTTCTCAGCTCTAACCACTAGAGCCAGCCTCCCTCCCAGTCCCGTCCAGCTCTAACCACTAGAGCCAGCCTCCCTCCCAGTCCCGTCTCAGCTCTAACCACTAGAGCCAGCCTCCCTCCCAGTCCCTCCTCAGCTCTAACCACTAGAGCCAGCCTCCCTCCCAGTCCCTTCTCAGCTCTAACCACTAGAGCCAGCCTCCCTCCCCTCAGTTCCTCCTGATCTCTTGTTGTTCCTTGCCCCTGTTTTCTGCTCAGGGATCTTAGAGGAAACACGTGGCTGATCCAGTCGGCTCTTTGTCCCACTTTCCTCTGGAGTTAATATTTGTGCCCTTTTCCTATGGATAATCCCACAGTAACCGCAAGTCAAACTGTAACCAACTCTGAGAGATTAAAGAGTTGTTATGCAAGGTGTGGGGAGAGTGTAAATGAATCTACCCTGAACTGCACTGAACTGTCTCATCACTCTCAAGAGCACTGACTGAGAGACAGTGAGACGGGCAGAGACAGTGAGGCAGGCAGAGACAGTGAGACGGGCAGAGACAGTGAGGCAGGCAGAGACAGTGAGACGGGCAGAGACAGTGAGGCGGGCAGAGACAGTGAGGCGGGCAGAGACAGTGAGGCGGGCAGAGACAGTGAGACGGGCAGAGACAGTGAGGCGGGCAGAGACAGTGAGGCGGGCAGAGACAGTGAGACGGGCAGAGACAGTGAGGCGGGCAGAGACAGTGAGGCGGGCAGAGACAGTGAGACGGGCAGAGACAGTGAGGCGGGCAGAGACAGTGAGGCAGGCAGAGACAGTGAGACGGGCAGAGACAGTGAGGCAGAACTGGGATAAAAGCCTGGCTGTGGAAGGTGCTGAAGCCACAGTGAACTGCAGCTGGGACTGTGTGAGTACTTGTGTTCCTTCATTCAGCCACTAAATACAAGGCGGAGAGAGACACAGTTCACTGGCAAGCAAGCCTTTTTAATTGTATTGCTTGTTGCAGACTGGTGTGTATAATTCATATATTTTGTGTAGTTTGTATAGTTTTTAGAGTTTGTGTAGTTTGTGTAGTTTGTATAGTTTTTAGAGTTTGTGTAGTTTGTGTAGTTTGTAGAGTTTGTGTAGTTTGTGTAGTTTGTATAGTTTTTAGAGTTTGTGTAGTTTGTGTAGTTTGTATAGTTTTTAGAGTTTGTGTAGTTTGTGTAGTTTGTATAGTTTTTAGAGTTTGTGTAGTTTGTGTAGTTTGTAGAGTTTGTATCACTCGTATCATGTAACAGTTTTTCCTCAGCGTTCCGAATGAGTCGCTTTGAAGCTACAGATTAAAATAAAGTTTGAATTATCCAGCGCTCAGAACTGAGCTGCAATATTTCAGCAAGCAGCCCCTCTCCTTCTTACCCAGCTGCGTCTCAACACTGTGCTGCAGCTGCAGCAGCTTGACCAAGTCCATCGTTTCTGATAAACTCTGCCGCTCGTTCCTGGTCTCAGGGGAAACGCAGCCTTGGTGTGGAACGGCGTGTCGCTCCTGTTCAGGTGGTGTGGTTACAGATTCACAGATGAGGCGCAGAAAAACATGCCGAGGAACAGCACCAAGACAATTTGACTGTGACGGCTTTTTCATTTCTGCAGATAATCATTAACCCCTCACTTGCTTAAAAAAAAGAAGCTCCCTGATCTCATCTCATCAGGAGTCCCGCTGCTGTGGGCATCACTGTGAGTCTAAACAGAGTCTTCATGGTCTTCTTCTGAGTGGAATATAACAAAGTCAAATGCACTCAGCTCGCAAGGTTCTGATTATGTCCACGTTTCATTTCGAATGCAGACTCCCTGCTAAGGAGCTGGCGTGAGGTGTCTGCGCTCCGAAGTGGAAAGGTTCTGACCCGTGGGTTTGCTGCTGCTGGATTAGCTGTGGTGTGAACGAGGCTCAGTGGGAACGGCTGCAGCTCACAGGGTGCTTCACTTTTAATTAACTTCCCTTTCTCTGGCCTCTGTTTAACTGATTTGTTTTTCTTCTGACGCTCGCCGCGCTGGCCTGGCCCATTTCACTGCTTTTTCTTTTTTAATTGAGTAGAAATTTAGTTGAGTTATTATTATTATTATTATTATTATTATTATTTATGTCTGCTACGGAAGTCAAGATCACTTTTTGTCCACTTTTCCAAAGCTGTTAAAACTTTAAAACAGTCTGAGCTACATCTGATACTTCACTCCCCCGTGTTGCTCCCTGTGTTGCCCCTGTGTTGCTCCTCTCTCCCTGTGTTGCTCCCCCCGTGTTGCCCCCCCTGTGTTGCTCCTCTCTCCCTGTGTTGCTCCCCTGTGTTGCCCCTCTCTCCCCTGTGTTGCTCCCCTGTGTTGCTCCTCTCTCCCTGTGTTGCTCCCCTGTGTTGCCCCTCTCCCTGTGTTGCTCCTCTGTGTTGCCCCTCTCCCCCGTGTTGCTCCCCTGTGTTGCTCCTCTCTCCCTGTGTTGCTCCTCTGTGTTGCCCCTCTCCCCCGTGTTGCTCCCCTGTGTTGCTCCTCTCTCCCTGTGTTGCTCCCCTGTGTTGCCCCTCTCCCCCGTGTTGCTCCCCTGTGTTGCTCCTCTCTCCCTGTGTTGCTCCCCTGTGTTGCCCTCTCGTGTTGCTCCCCTGTGTTGCTCCTCTCCCCTGTGTTGCTGTGTTGCCCCTCTCCCCCGTGTTGCTCCCCTGTGTTGCTCCTCTCTCCCTGTGTTGCTCCCCTGTGTTGCCCCTCTCCCCCGTGTTGCTCCCCTGTGTTGCTCCTCTCTCCCTGTGTTGCTCCTCTGTGTTGCCCCTCTCCCCCGTGTTGCTCCCCTGTGTTGCTCCTCTCCCCTGTGTTGCTCCCCTGTGTTGCCCCTCTCCCCCGTGTTGCTCCCCTGTGTTGCTCC
>NW_024474174.1:0-10223 GCF_017654505.1 Polyodon spathula | reverse complement strand
TCTCTCCCTGTGTTGCTGCCCCTCTGTGTTGCTCCCCTGTGTTGCTCCTCTCTCCCTGTGTTGCTCCCCTGTGTTGCCCCTCTCCCCCGTGTTGCTCCCCTGTGTTGCTCCTCTCTCCCTGTGTTGCTCCTCTGTGTTGCCCCCTCGTGTTGCTCCCCTGTGTTGCTCCTCTCTCCCTGTGTTGCTCCCCCCCTCTCTCCCTGTGTTGCCCCCAGTGTTGCTCCTCTCTCCCTGTGTTGCTCCCCTGTGTTGCCCCTTGCGGATGTGTTGGAGCAGGTGGGCAGTCTGGGGCGTTTCCAGTTCCTTCATGTTCTGCTCCTCTCTCTACCCATCTTCATGATGGCGAGTCACAACCTGCTGCAGAACTTCGTGGCCTTGGTGCCCCCCCACCACTGCCGCGGATGTGTTGGAGCAGGTGGGCAGTCTGGGGCCCCCCTGCTCCTCCCTGTGGGGTCCCTCTTGTTGCCAAAGGGGTCCTCCCCCCCCCTCCTCATTGGTCTCCTCGTCGGGTCTACTCTAGGAGTTCCCGTCCGGGAGTACAAGAGATGGGGCGAAGTACTACATGTTCTGCTCAGTGTTGGACGACGTCCTTGAAGCACCGGAACCACACTGGTGGTGGTGACGCGCGCGGGAGGGCGGGGGGAGGGCCCCCCTTGAACCTGCTCCCCGCCCTCCTGCCCTTCGACCCCCAGGGCCGACCCGAGCGCTGCCACAGGTATGCCCAGCCGCAGTGGCACCTTCTGGACTGGAACCAGAGCCAGATCCTCCAGAACTGGACCAGAGCCTGGGCCTCACCTCAGAACCAAAGCCTCCAGAACTGGACCAGAGCCTGGGCCAAACCTCAGAACCAGAGCCTCCAGAACTGGACCAGAGCCTGGGCCTCACCTCAGAACCAGAGCCAGGCGGAGCTGCAGGGCTGTGGGGATGGCTGGGAGTACAAGAACTCTGAGAGGAGCTCCACTGTCATCTCTGAGGTACGGAGAGACACAGAGAGACACACTGACACAGAGAGACACATGGACACACAGACACACACTGACACAGAGAGACACATGGACACAGAGAGACACATGGACACACTGACACAGAGAGATTCATATTTGAATATGTACATTTAGACAAATTTTAAAATATAGCCTTGTTTTATCTTGGAAATAAATGTATAGCTGCAAACCCTGGATGGAGTTTCTATACTGATTCACACGCGACCAGCTAGCTGACTTTGCCCCCCCCCCCCCCCCCCCCCCCCCCCTCTCTCTGCAGTGGGACCTGGTGTGTGAACACCGCTCTCTGAAGCAGATGGGTCAGACTATTTACATGGGCGGAGTGCTGGTGGGGGCCACAGTCTTCGGGGGTCTGTCTGACAGGTAGGGAAACAGGGAGATGCACCTTGACATATAGAACACCTCTCTCCTCTCCCTCCTCCTCTCTCCTCTCTCTCTCTCCAGGTTTGGTCGCAGAGTCCTGCTGCTCTGGTCTCACTTGCAGATGGCTGTTGCCGGTACCTGCGTTGCCTTCTCTCCCTCCTTCCCCTGGTTCTGCTTCTTCAGGTTCCTCACTGGGATGGCTATGTCTGGGATTATCCTCAACTCCTTCTCTCTGAGTGAGTAGCAGAGTCTGCTGTCTGTCTGTCTGTCTCTCTGTATCTCTGTGCCTGTATACCTGTCTCTTTCTCTGTCTGTCTCTCTGTCTCTCTGTCTCTGTGCCTGTCTGTCTGTCTGTCTGCTGTCTGTCTGTCTCTCTCTCTCTGGCTGTATGTACAGTCACCCCCACTGAAGAGAAATATATTGCAGTATATTTTGAAGCACTAATGTAGTCCCCTAAATATCCCCACAGAGTGTATTGCCCTGTCAATGTATTGAAGAGTCCTTCTACACTGAGCATCATGTAACACACCCACCAGAATGTATTTAACACTCTGGATCTTTGATGTCTATTAAAATATAATTCAGACATGTATTTAAAAATGCTACATACATTTTAAAATAATTACCAGCAATTTTTAAACAGATAAAAATATTTTCAAATTAAACTCCCTCTCTCCCTCTCTCTCTCCCCTCTCTCTCTCCCTCTCTCCTCTCTCTCCTCTCTCTCTCTCTCCTCTCTCTCTCTCTCTCTCTCTCTCTCTCTCTCTCTCTCTCTCCTCTCTCTCTCTCTCTCCCTCTCTCTCTCTCTCTCATCTCTCTCCTCTCTCTCTCTCTCTCCTCTCTCCCTCTCCTCTCTCAGTCGTGGAATGGATTCCCACTCGCGTGCGCACGATCGTTGGCACGGGAACGGGGTACTGCTACACTCTGGGGCAGCTGATCCTGGCTGGCCTGGCATACTGGATCCGAGACTGGCGCTGGCTCACCCTAGCCGTATCGTTGCCTTTCTACCTCTCCTTCCTGTACGGCTGGTGAGACTCGCAGTTAACCACCCCGCACTCAACCAGCCTGCACTCAACCAGCCTGCACTTACCCACCCTGCACTCAACCTGCCTGCTCTCAACCAGCCTGCACTCAACCACCCTGCACTCAACCAGCCTGCTCTCAACCAGCCTGCACTCAACCACCCTGCACTCAACCAGCCTGCTCTTACCCACCCTGCACTCAACCAGCCTGCTCTTACCCACCCTGCACTTTATATATGTGTATATGTAATGCAATGCATAGTGTGATTAACCCCTGGTGTGCTGGCAGGTGGTTTCCAGAGTCTGCTCGCTGGCTGGTGCTCAATGGCAAGACTGACTTAGCTGTCAATCACTTGCAGAGAGTGGCGCGGATCAACGGGAGGGTGGAGGAGGGGAAAAAAATCAACGCAGAGGTGCGTCTGTCTGTCTGTCTGTCTGTGTATCTATCTATCTATCAATCTAGCTGTCTATTTCTCTCATTGTTTAAGTGTGGGACTGCTATCATGATACTCCAACCCTCTCTCAGATGCTCAGGTGCTCCATGCAGAAGGAGATTTCCTCTGTCAAGTCGTCCTACAGCCCTCTGGACCTGCTGAGAACCCCGGCTATAAGGAGGATCACCTGCTGCCTCACCTTCGTGTGGTAAGAAGCCCCTCCCCAAAACTACCCCTCCACTACACTATCCCTCCCCCAGACTACCCCCTCCCCCAAACTACCTGTCACCATTACAACTCCACTAAACTACCCCTCCCCAGACTACCCCCTCTCCCCTCCTCCAGCAGCGCCCCCTACAGTAAGCCCCGCTCCCCTCCCAGGTTCTCCACGAGTTTTGCGTACTACGGGCTCTCGATGGACCTGCAGAAGTTCGGGGTCGATATTTACATGATCCAGGTGATTTTCGGCGCCGTCGACATTCCAGCCAAACTGGTCTCCACCGCGGTCATGAGCCTGGCCGGCCGCAGAGTGACCCAGAGCGGCTCGCTCATCCTGGCCGGAGTGACCATCCTGACCAACATCTTCATCCCGCACGGTGAGGAAGAGGCAGAGAGAGCGAGGGTAGTGTGGGCGTGGGAGTGTGAGGGGAGTGTGGGGGTGGGAGAGGCAGAGTGTGAGGGGAGTGTGGGCATGGGAGTGTGAGGGGAGTGTGGGGGTGGGAGAGGCAGAGTGTGAGGGGAGTGTGGGAGTGAGCGAGTCAGTGTGAGGGGAGTGTGCAGTGTCGGAGAGGCAGAGTGTGAGGGGAGCGTGCAGTGCGGGAGTGGGAGTGAAGGGAGAGTGTCTTACTGACTCAGTTCTGTTCAGATTTTCAGACAGTGCGCACGGTTGTGGCTGTGTTTGGAAAGGGCTGCCTGGCGTCTTCATTCATGTGCTGCTACCTCTACTCAGGAGAGCTGTACCCCACCCTGATCCGGTAAGAACCAAGGACCCCCCCTCCCTGCTCCTCTCTCTCTCCCCCTCCCCCTCCCCCTCCCCTCTCCCTGCTCACCCCCCTTTCACTCTCCCCTCTCTCTTGCACACAGACAGAATGGAATGGGTCTGGTCTCCATGATGGCTCGTCTGGGTGCGATGGTGGCCCCCCTCATCCTGTTGACGGGTGAATTCGTCCCTTTCCTCCCCATGCTGATCTACGGGGGAGCCCCCATGATTTCGGGGGTCATCGCTGTATTCCTGCCTGAAACGCTGAACATCCCGCTGCCGGACACCATCGAGGAGGTGGAGCTGAGGTGAGGGGGTGTGTGAAGCTGGAGTGCAGCTTGAGCCAGCCTGGCTGCCAGGGGAAGGCAGGTTCACAGCCTTGTGTAATAAGCAGAGTAACGATCGAATCCCCGCTTGCAGGGTCTGTGGGCCGAGCCCAGCGGAGGAGACGCCCAAGACGGAGGAGGCGCCTGTCGGGGAAGTGAACCAATCGCTGCTGAAAGAGACCCTGTGAATACTGCACAGCCTGACAGCTCGACACAGCAAGATACACAACACAGTACACAGCCTGACAGCTCAACACAGCAAGATACACATCACAGATACACATCACAGTACACACACAGCCTGACACACAGCCTGACTCAACACAGCAAGATACACAACACAGTACACAGCCTGACAGCTCAACACAGCAAGATACACAACACAGTACACAGCCTGACAGCTCAACACAGCAAGATACACAACACAGTACACAGCCTGACAGCTCAACACAGCAAGATACACACTGACAGCTCAACACAGCAAGATACACAGCCTGACAGCTCAACACAGCAAGCACAGAACACAGCCTGACACAACACAGCAAGATACACAACACAGTACACAGCCTGACAGACAGCAAGATACACAACACAGACACACAGCCTGACAGCTCAACACAGCAAGATACACAACACAGTACACAGCCTGACAGCTCAACACAGCAAGATACACAACACAGACACACAGCCTGACAGCTCAACACAGCAAGATACACAACACAGAACACAGCCTGACACAACACAGCAAGATACACAACACAGACACACAGCCTGACAGCTCAACACAGCAAGATACACAACACAGAACACAGCCTGACAGCTCAACACAGCAAGATACACAACACAGAACACAGCCTGACAGCTCAACACAGCAAGATACACAACACAGAACACAGCCTGACAGCCCAACACAGCAAGATACACAACACAGACACACAGCCTGACAGCTCAACACAGCAAGATACACAACACAGTACACAGCCTGACAGCTCAACACAGCAAGATACACAACACAGTACACAGCCTGACAGCTCAACACAGCAAGATACACAACACAGTACACAGCCTGACAGCTCAACACAGCAAGATACACAACACAGAACACAGCCTGACAGCTCACAGCCTACACAACACAGAAACACAGCCTGACAGCTCAACACAGCAAGATACACAACACAGTACACAGCCTGACAGCTCAACACAGCAAGATACACAACACAGTACACAGCCTGACAGCTCAACACAGCAAGATACACAACACAGTACACAGCCTGACAGCTCAACACAGCAAGATACACAACACAGAACACAGCCTGACAGCTCAACACAGCAAGATACACAACACAGTACACAGCCTGACAGCTCAACACAGCAAGATACACAACACAGTACACAGCCTGACAGCTCAACACAGCAAGATACACATCACAGTACACAGCCTGACAGCTCAACACAGCAAGATACACAACACAGTACACAGCCTGACAGCTCAACACAGCAAGATACACAACACAGTACACAGCCTGACAGCTCAACACAGCAAGATACACAACACAGACACACAGCCTGACAGCTCAACACAGCAAGATACACAACACAGTACACAGCCTGACAGCTCAACACAGCAAGATACACAACACAGACACACAGCCTGACAGCTCAACACAGCAAGATACACAACACAGAACACAGCCTGACAGCTCAACACAGCAAGATACACAACACAGTACACAGCCTGACAGCTCAACACAGCAAGATACACAACACAGACACACAGCCTGACAGCTCAACACAGCAAGATACACAACACAGACACACAGCCTGACAGCTCAACACAGCAAGATACACAACACAGAACACAGCCTGACAGCTCAACACAGCAAGATACACAACACAGACACACAGCCTGACAGCTCAACACAGCAAGATACACAACACAGATACACAGCCTGACAGCTCAACACAGCAAGCACAGACACACAGCCTGACAGCTCAACACAGCAAGATACACAACACAGTACACAGCCTGACAGCTCAACACAGCAAGATACACATCACAGTACACAGCCTGACAGCTCAACACAGCAAGCACAGTGACAGCTCAACACAGCAAGATACACAACACAGTACACACAGCAGCAAGATACACAACACAGATACACAGCCTGACAGCTCAACACAGCAAGATACACAACACAGTACACACAGCTCAACATCTTTATTCTCAGCACAGTCCACACAGAGGCTGCTCAGCATAACAGACACGCTGGCACCTTTACATGTGAGAGACACGAATCACACAAGAAACTGCAGTAACCCATTCACTTGATTGATTCATTCTCTAGCTGTTAGCCCATACTGATAGTAAACTGTACCAGCCCTGTCTTATACTGTACAGGGGCCTGTCTCAAATTCAGCACTCTCAGGATTGCTTTGTGTGTTTTATGAGTAACACTGACCAGAAACTAGAGAGCGAGTCAGTGTATCTCTTATATAACAACTGATCTCTGCTTCGTATAAAAAACAACTTTTATATCAGGATAAATGCTTCCGTTTGTCCATTTGAAATTCAAATCAATGTCCTGAAAGTGTTTGTCGTTATTATTATGATTGTTGTTTTTGCTGTTACTAATGGAATGTGGGTTGGCTTTGTGGTGGTTGATTGGCAGCACAGTGTAAGCATGGTAAAGCATAGGGGCCTCTTGCATTTCTCTCCTGTGAAGACGGCTCGTTCTGCCAGTCTGTTGCAATGAGCCAACGATCCTCCGTTAAAAACCTTCTCAGCGCAGAAGGGTTAAATGCATTCTCTACACCAGCGCTTCCCCACCCTGGTCCCGGGGACTCCCGGCTGTGTCTCCGAGTTTTCATTCCAGCCCAGCTCTCAGTTACTGAACCAGACCCTTCATTCAACCGACCATTTGATTAAGTTAGACCTTTTTAATTGTTCCCTGCGCTTAAACAGTTGCAGAGTTTAATTTACTTATGAGATCGCCGAGTAATCGTTGAGTAATTTGAGTAATTGAGAGCTCAGTGGGAATGGGAACCCGCAGACACAGCTTTGGGAAGCCCTGCTCTCCACAATCCCCAGTTCATTACCTGCTCACCTGCAGTCCTAGTTCTGCAACTGTGCGACTATGGCGCCCCCTTGTGGCCAAACAGGTTCTGGATGATAAGAAGCAGTATTCCTGTTGTTTTGGCCACGTGCAGATTTGTGTGACGTTTATCACAGAGAGGAGGGCACGGTCATTTCCTTCGTGTGATATTTAAAACTACTTATTCCAGAACAGTAACGAGAATGACATTAAAATGTAGAAGACCCAGACAGAGCACCAGCTTGCAATGACTTCCATTGCTCGTGCAGCACAGAGTCATTACTGCTGCCCGGCGCTACTGTGGAGAGACGCAAGCCGAACAGAAGGGTCCCGGCGCTCCGCAGCTCAGCGCCTCCCTGTGGAAGGAAAGCATTGTGCTGTTTATAACCTCACTGCTCACTGCCCCAGGGTTAGGGGCAAGCCCACTCCCCCCTGCCTTTCAATCAATTCCAACCGCTCGTGCTTCTCACAGCAGCAGCAAATGACTTCAAATCCCTGTCTGTCAACTGAAATGAAAGCAGCAGAAGAATCACAATTCCTCTGGAGGCACTACCTGCCCCCTCTCCCCTCTCCCCTCTCCCCTCCCCCTCTCCCCTCTCCCCTCTCCCCTCTCCCCCTCCCCTGCAGACAGGACTGAAAGAACAGAGCAGGTGTGTTTAAGATGAAACCCCTTTAATAAAACATGAAAGGTAGTGTAACAAAGCAGAGAGAGAGAGAGAGAGAGACACTTCATACAATTTACAATCACACAACTCTGTACAATGCTACGGGTTTTTTTTTTTGTACACAGATTTATAATTTTTTTGTTTATTGAATTATTTATTTGAACCCTTGACTGTGTGTCTGTGCACAGCACTGCTGTTATTTATAGAGGATGTCATAGTGTCCCGGTCTGTACAATAAATAAACACGCGGCTCGCTGCCCTCGGGGAAGACGTGGTGATTGACGGAGCCGCCCTCCCCCCGGTCCATATACTCCACCAGGATGGACACATTGAGGGCCTGGGCCAGGGCGATGATGTGGATGTGATCGCTCTCCTTTGACATGGGCTCCACCTCCTGCAGCGCAAGAGAGAGTGTGTGAGAGAGAGATACAGAGACAGAGACAGAGAGAGAGAGAGAGAGAGAGAGAGAGAGAGAGAGAGAGAGAGAGAGAGAGAGAGAGAGAGAGAGAGAGCGAGAGCGAGCCCTCACCTGCTGGCAGAACTCTTTGACGGAGCGCCCCCCCTCGATGAAGTGCTCGAAGAAGCCCCCCTCCCTCTGCAGGTAGCCCGAGGTGAGCAGCCGCAGGTACACCACCAGGTAGTCAGAGGTGCTCTGCTCATTAAAGCCATTGAGGAGGTCAGTGACGGAGCCCTGCTTCTCAACCAGCTCTATCAGGTCCATGAACTGAGGAAGAGAAGCACAGCGGTACTGAGAAGAGTGAGGGATGGGACAGGAGGAGGAGAGGGGGAAAGGGAGGGAGAGAGATGGGAAAGGAGCGGTGGAGAGGGACAGAGCCCAGGACAGGTACACAGGGTGTGTGCAGTTCTCACTGTGTCACTGCATGCACACACAAGCAGACAGAAGGACTGACCGTGTTGTGAAAGTCTTCGATTGTGAACTCTGTGAAGCCCTGAGTTACCAGGTCCACTTTACTCTGCGCAGCTACAGCTTTGAACCTGCAGGGACAGCAGAGGGGTCATTGAAATACATGGAGAGATCAATGAAGAACACAGGATCTGATTGCTCTGTGTTTTACACTCACACTCCTCCGTGGGGTGCTCACCTGCGCAGCTCTTTGCTGTCCTCCAGCAGAGCCTCCAGGTGAGAGAAGCCGAAGGCCCGATAGAAGCAGTTTCCATCCGGCCGGGTCTTTCGGATGCACGAGTATTTTTTGTGCAAGTCCTACGGGAGCCGTCCAGAAAACAAAACATCAGAAAGCCCTGCGATCAGTTCCAGGGGTGGCTGGAATGATTCAGACAAGGTAAATAAACCAGGAGCAGCCTGGCCTCCCTGCCAGGACGCTGTGCCTCACCTTGATTTTCTGCTGGTATACGAGATCCTCCTCAGCGTATTCCCTCTTCAGCACCGACAGGTCCTGCCTTTCCGACACCAGCGGGTTACTGGTCGCGATCTGCAGGGAAAACGAGCCAGGAATGAGGACGGACAGCCAGAGCACACAGCTTCACCCGAGCTTCATCGGGGCTCAGCTGGGATCAAACTCTTCTAGCTGCACCCCGAGAGCTTGCACCTGCCTGTAATCCTGCCTGGAATCCTGGCCTCACCTCCTGCTGGCTGCTATAGCGCTCTGTACCACACAGGCTGCATGAGCCTGGCCTCACCTCCTGCTGGCTGCTATAGCGCTCTGTACCACACAGGCTGTGTGAGCCTGGCCTCACCTCCTGCTGGCTGCTATAGTGCTCTGTACCACACAGGCTGTGTGAGCCTGGCCTCACCTCCTGCTGGCTGCTATAGTGCTCTGTACCACACAGGCTGTGTGAGCCTGGCCTCACCTCCTGCTGATTGCTATAGTGCTCTGTACCACACAGGCTGTGTGAGCCTGGCCTCACCTCCTGCTGGCTGCTATAGTGCTCTGTACCACACAGGCTGTGTGAGCCTGGCCTCACCTTCTGCTGGATGCTATAGTGCTCTGTACCACACAGGCTGTGTGAGCCTGGCCTCACCTCCTGCTGATTGCTATAGTGCTCTGTACCACACAGGCTGTGTGAGCCTGGCCTCACCTCCTGCTGATTGCTATAGTGCTCTGTACCACACAGGCTGTGTGAGCCTGGCCTCACCTCCTGCTGGATGCGGTCTTGCTGTGCCATGATAGCCTCATCGTGCGCCAGGCAGTTGCCACCTGCAGCAAACAGAATGCAATCCGTGTTAGAAAAAAAACAAAACAAGAGCGAAATACAATCAAACCTATTCCACAGACACATGCGATTTACGAGGGCCCTTTGACACTGGAAATGAACCAGTCGCTGGAAACAACTGGTCAGCATTGCAGCGCTTCCTATC
>NW_024474173.1:0-10425 GCF_017654505.1 Polyodon spathula | reverse complement strand
GTCAATAGCACAGAATGGGACTGATTCACCTGCCATAGCACTGTCAATAGCCCAGCGTGGGACTGAGTCACCTGCTATAGCATTGTCAATAGCACAGCCTGGGACTGACTCACCTGCCATAGCACTGTCAATAGCAA
The DNA here is from genome assembly GCF_017654505.1 of Polyodon spathula. Lineage (NCBI taxonomy): Eukaryota > Metazoa > Chordata > Actinopteri > Acipenseriformes > Polyodontidae > Polyodon > Polyodon spathula. The sequence goes on along the minus strand of NW_024474173.1, from coordinate 10,288 downwards.
AGCATGGGACTGATCCACCTGCTATAACACTGTCAATAGCACACCATGGGACTGATTAACCTGCCACCTGCCATACTGCACCTGTCAATAGCACAGCATGGGACTGATTCACCTGCCATAGCACTGTCAATAGCACAGCATGGGACTGATTCACCTGCTATAGCACTGTCATTAGCACAGCATGGGACTGATTCACCTGCTATAGCACTGTCAATAGCACAGCATGGGACTGATTAACCTGCCATAGCACTGTCAAGAGCACAACATGGGACTGATTCACCTGCCATAGCAATGTCAATAGCACAGCATGGGACTGATTCACCTGCTATAGCACTGTCAATAGCACAGCATGGGACTGATTCACCTGCCATAGCACTGGCAATAACACACCATGGGACTGATTCACATGCTATAGCACTGTCAATAGCACAGCATGGGACTGATTCACCTGTTATAGCACCGTCCATAGCACAGCATGTGACTGATTCACCTGCTATAGAACTGTCAATATCACAGCATGGGACTGATTCAACTGCTATAGCACTGTCAATAGCACAGAATGGGACTGATTCACCTGCCATAGCAATGTCAATAATACAGCATGGGGTTGATTCACCTGCCAAAGCACTGTCAATAGCACAGCATGGGAATGATTCACCTGCTACAGCACTGTCAATAGCACAGCATGGGAATGATTCACCTGCTACAGCACTGTCAATAGCACAGCATGGGACCGATTCACCTGCCATAGCACTGTCAACAGCATGGGGACTGATTCATGCAATAACAAAGCAAAGCATGGGCTGATTCCATGACATGTTCATTAGCAGCTCATTGTGAATGCACTGAAATATCATTCTATATTAAACTGGAAACAGTGCTCACTCATTAAAGTGCTGAGACCTGTGGACAAAGACAACCTACTGAACAGAACAGCAGATCTGCACAATCGAATCCTGTTTGTATTGTATACAGGGCTGAGATCTACCCCTGTGTACAGGTAGTTATATAATCATACTTGCAGTCTAAACATGCCCAATGTTTCTTTGAATCACCATTCACCTTAAAGTCCTGTGACAGAGGAACATGTTGTAATGCTGTAAGGAGGCTCCCACTCCAATCACTCATCAGAGACTTTTAAACAGAACACTATTTTCCAATCCCAAAGCACGATTGATTTGAAGATCTTGTTGTGTTGTTCCTTCATGGCCCAGCTCCTCAGTACATTTCAGACATGCTGTCTGAATACGCTCCAGCCCGTTCTCTACGCTCTTCTACTGCAGGAGAAATCTCAGGACATGAAACATTCTTGACACGCAATTCAGTTTCTGCTCAACCTGTTTATCAAAACCTGGCCTCAGTCCCAAACCTCTGCATCTTACACTTCTAAACATTTCTGTCTGTTGTAAAAAAACAAGTCTTTGCTCTATCGCTGTCGACAACAAGAATGGCTTCAAACTTGTGGTCAGAGGATCGGTTCAGCTGTTCAGTGTGTCTGGAGCTATTGAAGGACCCAGTCGCTATTCCTTGTGGACACAGTTACTGTATGGGGTGTATTAAGAACTGCTGGGATCACACTGATCATACAGGTGTCTACAGCTGCCCCCAGTGCAGAGAGACCTTTACCCCAAGGCCTGATCTGCGCAGAAACACCATGCTGGCTGCAGTTGTGGAGGAATTAAAGAAGACAGGACTCAATCCTCCTCCTGCTCAGAGTTATGCTGGATCTGGAGATGTGCCGTGTGATGCCTGCACTGGGAGAAAGTTCAAAGCTGTGAAATCCTGTTTGACGTGCCTGGCCTCTTACTGTGAAACACACGTCAAGCCACACTATGAGGGGGCTGCTTTCAAGAGGCACAAGCTGGTCAATGCAACTGGAAATCTGGAGCAGAAGCTTTGTGCTGAACACCAAAAGGTTTTGGAGGTCTTCTGTAGAACCGATCAGACGTTTATTTGCTTGTTGTGTACACAAGATAAACACAAGAGCCACGATACAGTCTCAGCTGAGACAGAAAGGACTGGGAAACAGGTAAGGGTTTGAACCATTTCCTTGTAGCTAGCCTAGAAGATAAGAATTCCCAGGGATATTTAACATGTCTGTTTACTAGGTTATACAGTTTCACATTAGATCAGATTTGAATTGTATATTAAGAGCTATTTAAAGAGCCCTAGTTTTTTAATTGCTCTCTCTAAACTATAATGCATTACAATGTATTTCAGGGTGTAACAGGGGCGTTGTTATGGGTGTGGCTATCGCTGATTGACAGGAGAGACACAGGAGGTTTTCTTTGATATAAAAACACAAAACATTCAAAACAAAACACTGCTCGAAAACAACTAGAAAATAGAAGTTTACCAAACAAGAAAGGAGGCCCTGCTCCAGGAGCAGCCCCCCTGACACCTCCTCTCTAGACTTGGGAGGGATTAAAATCCCCTAAACTTGTTCCCTATTCCTTCCAGTGCTAGCGAGCCTGGTTAACTCACACAGTGATCCCAGATACATTTTCCTATTGTGTTTTTCTCCCCCTGGTTAACACACGCAGTCGTGAGGATCCTACAGCAACACTCTCCTTCCCAGACAGTCTGTATCCCTGCTTGAACCAAGAAACTGGCTTTTCAGCCCCTTTTAAAGGCATGCGGACAGGGAAAATTGATAATCAATGAATCAATTAACACCCGGCCACATTCCACGCTGGATTTGAATAAGCCATGCCATATCTAGCACACACTTGAGTAGCAAAAACATTTCCAATCAAACAAAACCACACTGTTTCCACGTGCAGGACCTCAGCCCTGCCTCACTGGGTAAGAAGGATTTGTTCAGCTGTTTTGTGCTGCATTGGAATTTGAAATGTAAAATTAGCATGAATTATAGTCCTAGTGTTTTTTTATGTATCTTGCAACTTAATAAAATCATAGGTCAGTTTCATTGTTTAAGATATTATAGTGCAACTAGTCACTCATAATTATTACAAACATTATAAAGAGGTAAGGGGGCAAGAAAATAGAAAATATATTTGAACTAAAATGATTCTGTCAGTTTCAATAGCATACTTAGACAGGCCTGTGTTGGGTGTGACAGGATATCACTCAATGCCTCATCAGAAATGTCACTGTGTCACTGTGTTTCTACACAGAAGCAGCTGGGAGAGACACAGACAGAAATACAACAGAGAATCCAGGAGAGACTGAAAGAAGTGGAGAAGCTGAAACAGAAACGTTGTGGGTCACTCCAGTGGGTTTCCCCCTAACTATTCTCCCCGGTTATTATTATTATTATTATTATTATTATTATTATTATTATTATTATTATTATGTAACAAGACTGCTTGACATATCTGCAGAAGTTTGCTGTCTATGCCTGATGTGTTTTTGATATCAATTCTAACCATGTCTCCTCTACTGTGTTCTTTCACTCAGAGCTCTGCACAAAGAGAAATGAAGGAAAGTAAGAAGATCTTTACTGAGCTGATCCGATCCATTGAGAAGATCCACACTGAGGTTATTGAGCTGATTGGAGCTAACGAGAAGGCTGCAGTGAATCAGGCTGAAGGACGCATGAAGAAACTGGAGCATGAGATTGCTGAGCTAAGGAGGAGAAACGCTGAGCTGAAACAGCTTTCAGAGACAGAGGATCACATCCATTTTCTACAGGTAACATCACTGCTTGTTAGAAAATCTCAAGTACATAACTGGGACGCTTTCAGACAGACCTCTCAAATTGAATGAATCCTTGCTTTTCCCCAGGAATGTTTTGAACCCCATTCTGTTTCACTGAAAACTAATTTTCTCCACTTTCCTGTTGTAGAATTTCCAGTCTCTCTGTGCCCCTCCTGAAGCTGGAGACTTACCCAGCGTTACTGTCAATACAGACATCTCTTTTGGGGCCGTGAGGAAAGCTGTATCTGAACTTAAAGACCATATTGAGGACTTCTGCAAGGGGGAATTAGTCAAAATAACCACAACAGGTTGGTGTGAAGTAGATTCCTTTGGTAGATATTTGGTAGAGATGTTAGGAAGCGTGTTAAAATGACGCACTGTAACATTTCTGTGTTCCCTGGTTTGTTGCGAGGGCGGTTGTGTTTGCTATCATTTCTGTGACCCTTTTTGTGAGAAGTGGATTCCCTTCAGTCAGAATCAGAGTGTATTGCAGCGCCTCTTGGTCTGGGGCCGGTTGATTTTTGGGGTGTCGGGTGTATAAAGGTTCCGGGGACCCCCTCATGGGAAATGCAGTTCGCTCCGAAGCTGGAATGCAGAGAGGCTGTTGTGTGTGTCAGTGTGTGTGTGTATAATCATTATTTTTAAACTATAATATCGTCCCACTGCGGCTCTCAGTGATGCAGTTTTACCATTGCTTCAGCTCACATTCAGCAGTTTCCTCAGGCTGTGTGACTGACATATAATCTGACCAATGAAAACGCAGAAAGGGGGGAAACGGTTGTATTATTGGCTGATCGCTCCAAAACACCAAAACTAATGTCTGATAACTGGTGGAGCAGGGAGGAGGGAGGGAGCAGGGACGGACTGATGAAGCAGGGAGGAGGTGTGATGAGAGGATGGAGCAGACAATGACTGTTGGATGTTTGATGCACAAGAGTGTCCTAATATGGACACCGTACTGTTTGGCAGAGATATGTGATGGAGAGGAACGAACACAAGACTCCAGTGCAGTGCAGGCGTGTTCACATTGACTTTGGCTGCTGCACCGATACGGAAGGAATACATATTCATTGTAACCGTGAACATCTTGAAGTATGGATTTTTACACCCTGAAATGCCGTGAATAAGCCTCGTTTCTTTTCAGATTGCTGTTTGGAGTCTTGTGTGTGTTGTGTATTAATCCACATGTTTCAATTCTATTTCTCTCAGTGAATGAAGTTGCAGTTTACAGTCTGCAGGCTCCAGAGCCAAGGAACAGAGCTGAGTTTTTGAAATGTAAGTCTGTTTTCACTGAAACATTTGATTGAAAGATGTGTCACTCCATTGTGAGAAGAGCTAACACTACAGAACAGGGAGGGGTGGAGCTTGAGGCCAGCAATTATTATTATTCATTTGTAATTGTGAAGCCATTAATCTACACTCCTCTCCAGCAAGTATTGGTTCAGATGAATACATGCAGAATGACTGGGGGAGGGAAATTTGTTGCCTGTTTTTCCACTCAGACCTTTCTCTCCCTAAATATCTTGGTATCATTCAAGGAGCATACAGGAGGGATCAGGAGGGAGGAGGAAGCATTTAGAAGGAAAGAAGCAATGATTCTTCCCTTGATGATGCAGGGAGGAGGGAGTGATTTGAGGATGCAGCAGACAATGACTGTTGATTTTCTCAGTGATTTGACTTTTCTAACCGTCTCTCCTCTACCCGTCCTCTTCTCTTCAATCAGATTCCTGTCAGCTCACACTGGACCCCAACACAGCGCATAGAGAGCTCTGTCTGTCTGAAGGGAACAGAAAGGTGACATGGAGGAGAGAGACCCAGCGATGTCCTGATCACCCAGAGAGATTTGACAGACTGGCCCAAGTGCTTTGCAGAGAGGGTTTGTCTGGGACTCGCTGTTACTGGGAGATTGAGTGGAGTGGGGGAGGGGCTTCTATAGGAGTCACATATAAAGGAATCAGCAGGAAAGGAAGGGATCATTCCTGTGCTCTTGGATTCAATGACAAGTCCTGGAGTTTGTTCTGCTCTGATTCCAGTTACACTGCCTGGCACAATAACAATAAAACTGCAATAACTGCCCCCCTCTCCCCCAGAGTAGGAGTGTATCTGGACTTTAATGCCGGCACTCTGTCCTTTTATGGCGTCTCTGACACAATGACCCTCCTGCACAGATTCCAAACCACATTCACTGAGCCGCTCTATCCTGGGTTTGGGCTTTTGGGTTCTGGTTCCAGAGTAACAATCTGCCAGCTGAACTAGACTGTCTTGTGTTGTAAGAAACCCTTTGTATTGAACTCCCTGTCTGTCCTCTCCACTCCTCAGCTGAAGGGAATGTTCAATCTGACACCACTTTGGATGAAAGTTGGGGGGTAAAATGGCGCCCCCTGCAGAGTGAAACGAGGTGAATTATTTGTTTTTACACTTGGGGCCGAGGCAGACTCATTTTTACTGTTTAATCTGTCAGGGGAGTGTTTTTGTAATTGCAAACACTCACAACTGGACAGCTGTTTCAGAATCAAATGTTCAACATGTCCTGAGTATTTATTGATTACAAACACATACACAGCACCAAGTGGCAGACTTAGTTGGCATCTCTGCACAGTGCTAGAATTCCCACAGCAAGTACTGAGAAGTATCTCTTAAGCTGATTGTAGCTCACTAAATAATCCCACAATGTGTTCCTATATTGCACTTCCATTGGCTACATAGGTCTCAAATGTGCAGGTTTGAAAAACATGACGGGCAGGATTCTCAGAAAACCATGATCTTGTTTCGAGTTGGATTTTGTCTATCAAATGGATATTTATAGATATTTATAGTATCTATCTGAACTATTTGGGATTTAGGTGCATCTGGCAAATCTATAAACCCTGGGGCTTCATACATACCTTTATACAGGCAAGCAATAGGTACAAGATGCCTTTTCCTTGTGTTATTATTATAATTTTGTTTGTAAATGATCCCATTCTGAAATGGTTGGATAATTACCCTAACGAGCATTTAATTAGATGCACCGGGTCTACTCGTCAGGCAGTTCAAAGTTTCAATATTATAACTGTTTGCTTATTTGAACAATAATGTGAGTGAAATATCATCACAAGAAAGAAGACATTTCCATGGATATGTAAATCCCAATCAAACTGCATTACATGTGCAATCTGCCCACAGTGGAAAAGCAGAAACGTGTTTTAAGCCTGGCCTTTGTCGCCCTCTTCAGGACAAACTGTGCAGCTGCGCAGAGCCTGATTGAAAGCAATTCTTTTCACTTGGTGTGGTTCCATTGGAAATGTAGGGCCCTATTCACACAACCTTGAGGACTGTTCTAAGCGCTGTTTTATTAAAGACTCTTTATTGAAAAACATAACTGTAGTTTAAATCAAGTTAAATCAGGGTGTTTAGAGAGGGTAAAAAGTTTGTTAATTTTATTGTTTATTATTATTCAAAGCACTGTTTAAGGTCAGCAATCTTTATAATCAGCTTTTAAATTAAAACCAAAATATGAATGTAAATAAGCACCGTTTTAATAACCATTATTTTATGTTTCTGTACTTCAATTAATGCAAACCTTTTTTCCCTGTACTTTTCCTTTAAATGTTTTGTAAAGTTTTAATTTTCAATAAATGTTTTGTTCTGCGCCTACTTCTGAAATGAACATAAACTAAGTGGACTGTCAACAGCAGCTGCTCTCTGGAAACGTGAAGAGCACAAAAAAGCTTTGGAGAAAATGTTAAACACACATAAAAGATATTCTACTATAACAATGAGCACACAGTGTTGCTTTAACTAAACAATACCAGCAGAGCAGCCTATACAGGTCTTTGTAACTCAACAATACCAGCAGAGCAGCCTGTTTCATACAGGTCTTTGTAACTAAACAATACCAGCAGAGCAGCCTGTTTCATACAGGTCTTTGTAACTAAACAATACCAGCAGAGCAGCCTGTTTCATACAGGTCTTTGTAACTAAACAATACCAGCAGAGCAGCCTGTTTCATCAACTACAATACCAGCAGTCTTTGTAACTAAACAATACCAGCAGAGCAGCCTGTTTCATACAGGTCTTTGTAACTAAACAATACCAGCAGAGCAGCCTGTTTCATACAGGTCTTTGTAACTAAACAATACCAGCAGAGCAGCCTGTTTCATACAGGTCTTTGTAACTAAACAATACCAGCAGAGCAGCCTGTTTCATACAGGTCTTTGTAACTAAACAATACCAGCAGAGCAGCCTGTTTCATACAGGTCTTTGTAACTAAACAATACCAGCAGAGCAGCCTGTTTCATACAGGTCTTTGTAACTAAACAATACCAGCAGAGCAGCCTGTTTCATACAGGTCTTTGTAACTAAACAATACCAGCAGAGCAGCCTGTTTCATACAGGTCTTTGTAACTAAACAATACCAGCAGAGCAGCCTGTTTCATACAGGTCTTTGTAACTAAACAATACCAGCAGAGCAGCCTGTTTCATACAGGTCTTTGTAACTAAACAATACCAGCAGAGCAGCCTGTTTCATACAGGTCTTTGTAACTAAACAATACCAGCAGAGCAGCCTGTTTCATACAGGTCTTTGTAACTAAACAATACCAGCAGAGCAGCCTGTTTCATACAGGTCTTTGTAACTAAACAATACCAGCAGAGCAGCCTGTTTCATACAGGTCTTTGTAACTAAACAATACCAGCAGAGCAGCCTGTTTCATACAGGTCTTTGTAACTAAACAATACCAGCAGAGCAGCCTGTTTCATACAGGTCTTTGTAACTAAACAATACCAGCAGAGCAGCCTGTTTCATACAGGTCTTTGTAACTAAACAATACCAGCAGAGCAGCCTGTTTCATACAGGTCTTTGTAACTAAACAATACCAGCAGAGCAGCCTGTTTCATACAGGTCTTTGTAACTAAACAATACCAGCAGAGCAGCCTGTTTCATACAGGTCTTTGTAACTAAACAATACCAGCAGAGCAGCCTGTTTCATACAGGTCTTTGTAACTAAACAATACCAGCAGAGCAGCCTGTTTCATACAGGTCTTTGTAACTAAACAATACCAGCAGAGCAGCCTGTTTCATACAGGTCTTTGTAACTAAACAATACCAGCAGAGCAGCCTGTTTCATACAGGTCTTTGTAACTAAACAATACCAGCAGAGCAGCCTGTTTCATACAGGTCTTTGTAACTAAACAATACCAGCAGAGCAGCCTGTTTCATACAGGTCTTTGTAACTAAACAATACCAGCAGAGCAGCCTGTTTCATACAGGTCTTTGTAACTAAACAATACCAGCAGAGCAGCCTGTTTCATACAGGTCTTTGTAACTAAACAATACCAGCAGAGCAGCCTGTTTCATACAGGTCTTTGTAACTAAACAATACCAGCAGAGCAGCCTGTTTCATACAGGTCTTTGTAACTAAACAATACCAGCAGAGCAGCCTGTTTCATACAGGTCTTTGTAACTAAACAATACCAGCAGAGCAGCCTGTTTCATACAGGTCTTTGTAACTAAACAATACCAGCAGAGCAGCCTGTTTCATACAGGTCTTTGTAACTAAACAATACCAGCAGAGCAGCCTGTTTCATACAGGTCTTTGTAACTAAACAATACCAGCAGAGCAGCCTGTTTCATACAGGTCTTTGTAACTAAACAATACCAGCAGAGCAGCCTGTTTCATACAGGTCTTTGTAACTAAACAATACCAGCAGAGCAGCCTGTTTCATACAGGTCTTTGTAACTAAACAATACCAGCAGAGCAGCCTGTTTCATACAGGTCTTTGTAACTAAACAATACCAGCAGAGCAGCCTGTTTCATACAGGTCTTTGTAACTAAACAATACCAGCAGAGCAGCCTGTTTCATACAGGTCTTTGTAACTAAACAATACCAGCAGAGCAGCCTGTTTCATACAGGTCTTTGTAACTAAACAATACCAGCAGAGCAGCCTGTTTCATACAGGTCTTTGTAACTAAACAATACCAGCAGAGCAGCCTGTTTCATACAGGTCTTTGTAACTAAACAATACCAGCAGAGCAGCCTGTTTCATACAGGTCTTTGTAACTAAACAATACCAGCAGAGCAGCCTGTTTCATACAGGTCTTTGTAACTAAACAATACCAGCAGAGCAGCCTGTTTCATACAGGTCTTTGTAACTAAACAATACCAGCAGAGCAGCCTGTTTCATACAGGTCTTTGTAACTAAACAATACCAGCAGAGCAGCCTGTTTCATACAGGTCTTTGTAACTAAACAATACCAGCAGAGCAGCCTGTTTCATACAGGTCTTTGTAACTAAACAATACCAGCAGAGCAGCCTGTTTCATACAGGTCTTTGTAACTAAACAATACCAGCAGAGCAGCCTGTTTCATACAGGTCTTTGTAACTAAACAATACCAGCAGAGCAGCCTGTTTCATACAGGTCTTTGTAACTAAACAATACCAGCAGAGCAGCCTGTTTCATACAGGTCTTTGTAACTAAACAATACCAGCAGAGCAGCCTGTTTCATACAGGTCTTTGTAACTAAACAATACCAGCAGAGCAGCCTGTTTCATACAGGTCTTTGTAACTAAACAATACCAGCAGAGCAGCCTGTTTCATACAGGTCTTTGTAACTAAACAATACCAGCAGAGCAGCCTGTTTCATAC
>NW_024474172.1:0-20686 GCF_017654505.1 Polyodon spathula | reverse complement strand
AGGTCTTTGTAACTAAACAATACCAGCAGAGCAGCCTGTTTCATACAGGTCTTTGTAACTAAACAATACCAGCAGAGCAGCCTGTTTCATACAGGTCTTTGTAACTAAACAATACCAGCAGAGCAGCCTGTTTCATACAGGTCTTTGTAACTAAACAATACCAGCAGAGCAGCCTGTTTCATACAGGTCTTTGTAACTAAACAATACCAGCAGAGCAGCCTGTTTCATACAGGTCTTTGTAACTAAACAATACCAGCAGAGCAGCCTGTTTCATACAGGTCTTTGTAACTAAACAATACCAGCAGAGCAGCCTGTTTCATACAGGTCTTTGTAACTAAACAATACCAGCAGAGCAGCCTGTTTCATACAGGTCTTTGTAACTAAACAATACCAGCAGAACAGCCTGTTTCATACAGGTCTTTGTAACTAAACAATACCAGCAGAGCAGCCTGTTTCATACAGGTCTTTGTAACTAAACAATACCAGCAGAGCAGCCTGTTTCATACAGGTCTTTGTAACTAAACAATACCAGCAGAGCAGCCTGTTTCATACAGGTCTTTGTAACTAAACAATACCAGCAGAGCAGCCTGTTTCATACAGGTCTTTGTAACTAAACAATACCAGCAGAGCAGCCTGTTTCATACAGGTCTTTGTAACTAAACAATACCAGCAGAGCAGCCTGTTTCATACAGGTCTTTGTAACTAAACAATACCAGCAGAGCAGCCTGTTTCATACAGGTCTTTGTAACTAAACAATACCAGCAGAGCAGCCTGTTTCATACAGGTCTTTGTAACTAAACAATACCAGCAGAGCAGCCTGTTTCATACAGGTCTTTGTAACTAAACAATACCAGCAGAGCAGCCTGTTTCATACAGGTCTTTGTAACTAAACAATACCAGCAGAACAGCCTGTTTCATACAGGTCTTTGTAAATAAACAATACCAGCAGAGCAGCCTGTCTCATACAGGTCTTTGTAACTAAACAAAACCAGCAGAGCAGCCTGTTTCATACAGGTCTTTGTAACTAAACAATACCAGCAGAACAGCCTGTTTCATACAGGTCTTTGTAACTAAACAATACCAGCAGAGCAGCCTGTTTCATACAGGTCTTTGTAACTAAACAATACCAGCAGAGCAGCCTGTTTCATACAGGTCTTTGTAACTAAACAATACCAGCAGAGCAGCCTGTTTCATACAGGTCTTTGTAACTAAACAATACCAGCAGAGCAGCCTGTTTCATACAGGTCTTTGTAACTAAACAATACCAGCAGAGCAGCCTGTTTCATACAGGTCTTTGTAACTAAACAATACCAGCAGAGCAGCCTGTTTCATACAGGTCTTTGTAACTAAACAATACCAGCAGAGCAGCCTGTTTCATACAGGTCTTTGTAACTAAACAATACCAGCAGAGCAGCCTGTTTCATACAGGTCTTTGTAACTAAACAATACCAGCAGAGCAGCCTGTTTCATACAGGTCTTTGTAACTAAACAATACCAGCAGAGCAGCCTGTTTCATACAGGTCTTTGTAACTAAACAATACCAGCAGAGCAGCCTGTTTCATACAGGTCTTTGTAACTAAACAATACCAGCAGAGCAGCCTGTTTCATACAGGTCTTTGTAACTAAACAATACCAGCAGAGCAGCCTGTTTCATACAGGTCTTTGTAACTAAACAATACCAGCAGAGCAGCCTGTTTCATACAGGTCTTTGTAACTAAACAATACCAGCAGAGCAGCCTGTTTCATACAGGTCTTTGTAACTAAACAATACCAGCAGAGCAGCCTGTTTCATACAGGTCTTTGTAACTAAACAATACCAGCAGAGCAGCCTGTTTCATACAGGTCTTTGTAACTAAACAATACCAGCAGAGCAGCCTGTTTCATACAGGTCTTTGTAACTAAACAATACCAGCAGAGCAGCCTGTTTCATACAGGTCTTTGTAACTAAACAATACCAGCAGAGCAGCCTGTTTCATACAGGTCTTTGTAACTAAACAATACCAGCAGAGCAGCCTGTTTCATACAGGTCTTTGTAACTAAACAATACCAGCAGAGCAGCCTGTTTCATACAGGTCTTTGTAACTAAACAATACCAGCAGAGCAGCCTGTTTCATACAGGTCTTTGTAACTAAACAATACCAGCAGAGCAGCCTGTTTCATACAGGTCTTTGTAACTAAACAATACCAGCAGAGCAGCCTGTTTCATACAGGTCTTTGTAACTAAACAATACCAGCAGAGCAGCCTGTTTCATACAGGTCTTTGTAACTAAACAATACCAGCAGAGCAGCCTGTTTCATACAGGTCTTTGTAACTAAACAATACCAGCAGAGCAGCCTGTTTCATACAGGTCTTTGTAACTAAACAATACCAGCAGAGCAGCCTGTTTCATACAGGTCTTTGTAACTAAACAATACCAGCAGAGCAGCCTGTTTCATACAGGTCTTTGTAACTAAACAATACCAGCAGAGCAGCCTGTTTCATACAGGTCTTTGTAACTAAACAATACCAGCAGAGCAGCCTGTTTCATACAGGTCTTTGTAACTAAACAATACCAGCAGAGCAGCCTGTTTCATACAGGTCTTTGTAACTAAACAATACCAGCAGAGCAGCCTGTTTCATACAGGTCTTTGTAACTAAACAATACCAGCAGAGCAGCCTGTTTCATACAGGTCTTTGTAACTAAACAATACCAGCAGAGCAGCCTGTTTCATACAGGTCTTTGTAACTCAACAATACCAGCAGAGCAGCCTGTTTCATACAGGTCTTTGTAACTAAACAATACCAGCAGAGCAGCCTGTTTCATACAGGTCTTTGTAACTAAACAATACCAGCAGAGCAGCCTGTTTCATACAGGTCTTTGTAACTAAACAATACCAGCAGAGCAGCCTGTTTCATACAGGTCTTTGTAACTAAACAATACCAGCAGAGCAGCCTGTTTCATACAGGTCTTTGTAACTAAACAATACCAGCAGAGCAGCCTGTTTCATACAGGTCTTTGTAACTAAACAATACCAGCAGAGCAGCCTGTTTCATACAGGTCTTTGTAACTAAACAATACCAGCAGAGCAGCCTGTTTCATACAGGTCTTTGTAACTAAACAATACCAGCAGAGCAGCCTGTTTCATACAGGTCTTTGTAACTAAACAATACCAGCAGAGCAGCCTGTTTCATACAGGTCTTTGTAACTAAACAATACCAGCAGAGCAGCCTGTTTCATACAGGTCTTTGTAACTAAACAATACCAGCAGAGCAGCCTGTTTCATACAGGTCTTTGTAACTAAACAATACCAGCAGAGCAGCCTGTTTCATACAGGTCTTTGTAACTAAACAATACCAGCAGAGCAGCCTGTTTCATACAGGTCTTTGTAACTAAACAATACCAGCAGAGCAGCCTGTTTCATACAGGTCTTTGTAACTAAACAATACCAGCAGAGCAGCCTGTTTCATACAGGTCTTTGTAACTAAACAATACCAGCAGAGCAGCCTGTTTCATACAGGTCTTTGTAACTAAACAATACCAGCAGAGCAGCCTGTTTCATACAGGTCTTTGTAACTAAACAATACCAGCAGAGCAGCCTGTTTCATACAGGTCTTTGTAACTAAACAATACCAGCAGAGCAGCCTGTTTCATACAGGTCTTTGTAACTAAACAATACCAGCAGAGCAGCCTGTTTCATACAGGTCTTTGTAACTAAACAATACCAGCAGAGCAGCCTGTTTCATACAGGTCTTTGTAACTAAACAATACCAGCAGAGCAGCCTGTTTCATACAGGTCTTTGTAACTAAACAATACCAGCAGAGCAGCCTGTTTCATACAGGTCTTTGTAACTAAACAATACCAGCAGAGCAGCCTGTTTCATACAGGTCTTTGTAACTAAACAATACCAGCAGAGCAGCCTGTTTCATACAGGTCTTTGTAACTAAACAATACCAGCAGAGCAGCCTGTTTCATACAGGTCTTTGTAACTAAACAATACCAGCAGAGCAGCCTGTTTCATACAGGTCTTTGTAACTAAACAATACCAGCAGAGCAGCCTGTTTCATACAGGTCTTTGTAACTAAACAATACCAGCAGAGCAGCCTGTTTCATACAGGTCTTTGTAACTAAACAATACCAGCAGAGCAGCCTGTTTCATACAGGTCTTTGTAACTAAACAATACCAGCAGAGCAGCCTGTTTCATACAGGTCTTTGTAACTAAACAATACCAGCAGAGCAGCCTGTTTCATACAGGTCTTTGTAACTAAACAATACCAGCAGAGCAGCCTGTTTCATACAGGTCTTTGTAACTAAACAATACCAGCAGAGCAGCCTGTTTCATACAGGTCTTTGTAACTAAACAATACCAGCAGAGCAGCCTGTTTCATACAGGTCTTTGTAACTAAACAATACCAGCAGAGCAGCCTGTTTCATACAGGTCTTTGTAACTAAACAATACCAGCAGAGCAGCCTGTTTCATACAGGTCTTTGTAACTAAACAATACCAGCAGAGCAGCCTGTTTCATACAGGTCTTTGTAACTAAACAATACCAGCAGAGCAGCCTGTTTCATACAGGTCTTTGTAACTAAACAATACCAGCAGAGCAGCCTGTTTCATACAGGTCTTTGTAACTAAACAATACCAGCAGAGCAGCCTGTTTCATACAGGTCTTTGTAACTAAACAATACCAGCAGAGCAGCCTGTTTCATACAGGTCTTTGTAACTAAACAATACCAGCAGAGCAGCCTGTTTCATACAGGTCTTTGTAACTAAACAATACCAGCAGAGCAGCCTGTTTCATACAGGTCTTTGTAACTAAACAATACCAGCAGAGCAGCCTGTTTCATACAGGTCTTTGTAACTAAACAATACCAGCAGAGCAGCCTGTTTCATACAGGTCTTTGTAACTAAACAATACCAGCAGAGCAGCCTGTTTCATACAGGTCTTTGTAACTAAACAATACCAGCAGAGCAGCCTGTTTCATACAGGTCTTTGTAACTAAACAATACCAGCAGAGCAGCCTGTTTCATACAGGTCTTTGTAACTAAACAATACCAGCAGAGCAGCCTGTTTCATACAGGTCTTTGTAACTAAACAATACCAGCAGAGCAGCCTGTTTCATACAGGTCTTTGTAACTAAACAATACCAGCAGAGCAGCCTGTTTCATACAGGTCTTTGTAACTAAACAATACCAGCAGAGCAGCCTGTTTCATACAGGTCTTTGTAACTAAACAATACCAGCAGAGCAGCCTGTTTCATACAGGTCTTTGTAACTAAACAATACCAGCAGAGCAGCCTGTTTCATACAGGTCTTTGTAACTAAACAATACCAGCAGAGCAGCCTGTTTCATACAGGTCTTTGTAACTAAACAATACCAGCAGAGCAGCCTGTTTCATACAGGTCTTTGTAACTAAACAATACCAGCAGAGCAGCCTGTTTCATACAGGTCTTTGTAACTAAACAATACCAGCAGAGCAGCCTGTTTCATACAGGTCTTTGTAACTAAACAATACCAGCAGAGCAGCCTGTTTCATACAGGTCTTTGTAACTAAACAATACCAGCAGAGCAGCCTGTTTCATACAGGTCTTTGTAACTAAACAATACCAGCAGAGCAGCCTGTTTCATACAGGTCTTTGTAACTAAACAATACCAGCAGAGCAGCCTGTTTCATACAGGTCTTTGTAACTAAACAATACCAGCAGAGCAGCCTGTTTCATACAGGTCTTTGTAACTAAACAATACCAGCAGAGCAGCCTGTTTCATACAGGTCTTTGTAACTAAACAATACCAGCAGAGCAGCCTGTTTCATACAGGTCTTTGTAACTAAACAATACCAGCAGAGCAGCCTGTTTCATACAGGTCTTTGTAACTAAACAATACCAGCAGAGCAGCCTGTTTCATACAGGTCTTTGTAACTAAACAATACCAGCAGAGCAGCCTGTTTCATACAGGTCTTTGTAACTAAACAATACCAGCAGAGCAGCCTGTTTCATACAGGTCTTTGTAACTAAACAATACCAGCAGAGCAGCCTGTTTCATACAGGTCTTTGTAACTAAACAATACCAGCAGAGCAGCCTGTTTCATACAGGTCTTTGTAACTAAACAATACCAGCAGAGCAGCCTGTTTCATACAGGTCTTTGTAACTAAACAATACCAGCAGAGCAGCCTGTTTCATACAGGTCTTTGTAACTAAACAATACCAGCAGAGCAGCCTGTTTCATACAGGTCTTTGTAACTAAACAATACCAGCAGAGCAGCCTGTTTCATACAGGTCTTTGTAACTAAACAATACCAGCAGAGCAGCCTGTTTCATACAGGTCTTTGTAACTAAACAATACCAGCAGAGCAGCCTGTTTCATACAGGTCTTTGTAACTAAACAATACCAGCAGAGCAGCCTGTTTCATACAGGTCTTTGTAACTAAACAATACCAGCAGAGCAGCCTGTTTCATACAGGTCTTTGTAACTAAACAATACCAGCAGAGCAGCCTGTTTCATACAGGTCTTTGTAACTAAACAATACCAGCAGAACAGCCTGTTTCATACAGGTCTTTGTAAATAAACAATACCAGCAGAGCAGCCTGTTTCATACAGGTCTTTGTAACTAAACAATACCAGCAGAGCAGCCTGTTTCATACAGGTCTTTGTAACTAAACAATACCAGCAGAGCAGCCTGTTTCATACAGGTCTTTGTAACTAAACAATACCAGCAGAGCAGCCTGTTTCATACAGGTCTTTGTAACTAAACAATACCAGCAGAGCAGCCTGTTTCATACAGGTCTTTGTAACTAAACAATACCAGCAGAGCAGCCTGTTTCATACAGGTCTTTGTAACTAAACAATACCAGCAGAGCAGCCTGTTTCATACAGGTCTTTGTAACTGCAGAGCAGCCTGTTTCATACAGGTCTTTGTAACTAAACAATACCAGCAGAGCAGCCTGTTTCATACAGGTCTTTGTAACTAAACAATACCAGCAGAGCAGCCTGTTTCATACAGGTCTTTGTAACTAAACAATACCAGCAGAGCAGCCTGTTTCATACAGGTCTTTGTAACTAAACAATACCAGCAGAGCAGCCTGTTTCATACAGGTCTTTGTAACTAAACAATACCAGCAGAGCAGCCTGTTTCATACAGGTCTTTGTAACTAAACAATACCAGCAGAGCAGCCTGTTTCATACAGGTCTTTGTAACTAAACAATACCAGCAGAGCAGCCTGTTTCATACAGGTCTTTGTAACTAAACAAAACCAGCAGAGCAGCCTGTTTCATACAGGTCTTTGTAACTAAACAATACCAGATCTATTGAAAATTAAACAAATTAATAGTACTGTATTTGTATTCGCTGGTTCTTTTGCAAGGCCTGCTCCGTTTCCAGCAATCCTTCGTCATGCTCAACCCCTTTGCGTTGGGGATATAAGTGAAAGTGAGGCTACTCCGCCACAGCTGCGGTCCCGACGTCAAGTTCCGGTCAATAAACAACAAAAAAAGGAGCAGTTCAAGGCCAGTTAATTGTTGTTTTTCCTCCAGTTTGGATCTGGACCAAATCTAAATTTTGACAAACCCGTTAATCGCAAATTCCAAAACGAACGTGATGGCGAAGTTTTGTTGCCAGTGTTTCCACCCCAAACGTCGGGCAGTTATGACCAATATATTATTATATTTCACCATTGCAATAAAGTTAGCTGAGCAAACGATATTCGTTTGCTATTCGACTCTTGCTAATACTGACATGAATGAAAATGGCTTGATCTCCCCAACCACAGCAGCTACACTGCTTGAAACCAATTTCATTTAAAGCAGACAGTTGTAACATTGTGTCACAGTCTCTGTTATACATGTAGCATTCTAAGAAACACTTTTGTTGAACCAAGTGGAGTCATACGCACACTTCGCCTCAGCCACGCGTAAAAAGGGCTTTATCTCCCCAACCACAGCCTTTTGTTGAAATTACAGCGTCCAAAACAACTTTAATGTGAAGACCCAATGTGAATTGTTTCACAAGCTTCCTTTCATGTGAATCAAACAAAGAAAATTGTGAAAAACAGTAACATCATGTTATACACACACAGCCTACCTGACATGCGTTAAAGAGGGTTTTATCTCCTCATGTCACAGTGAGTTTGTTTGAAATCAAACAAACTTCGGTTAACAAGCCAAATGTGAATTGTTTCACAGTCTCTGTTTTACTGTCGGAGTCAGAATAATTAAACACTTGTGAAATACTTAAGAACATAAGAACATAAGAACATAAGAAAGTTTACAAACGAGAGGAGGCCATTCGGCCCATCTTGCTCGTTTGGTTGTTAGTAGCTTATTGATCCCAAAATCTCATCAAGCAGCTTCTTGAAGGATCCCAGGGTTTCAGCTTCAACAACATTACTGGGGAGTTGATTCCAGACCCTCACAATTCTCTGTGTAAAAAAGTGTCTCCTATTTTCTGTTCTGAATGCCCCTTTTTCTAAACTCCATTTGTGACCCCTGGTCCTTGTTTCTTTTTTTTCAGGCTGAAAAAGTCCCTTGGGTCGACACTGTCAATACCTTTTAGAATTTTGAATGCTTGAATTAGGTCGCCACGTAGTCTTCTTTGTTCAAGACTGAACAGATTCAATTCTTTTAGCCTGTCTGCATATGACATGCCTTTTAAACCCGGAATAATTCTGGTCGCTCTTCTTTGCACTCTTTCTAGAGCAGCAATATCTTTTTTATAGCGAGGTGACCAGAACTGCACACAATATTCAAGATGAGGTCTTACTAAGTGCATTGTACAGTTTTAACATTACTTCCCTTGATTTAAATTCAACACTTTTCACAATGTATCCGAGCATCTTGTTAGCCTTTTTTATAGCTTCCCCACATTGTCTAGATGAAGACATTTCTGAGTCAACAAAAACTCCTAGGTCTTTTTCATAGATTCCTTCTCCAATTTCAATATCTCCCATATGATATTTATAATGTACATTTTTATTTCCTGCGTGCAGTACCTTACACTTTTCTCTATTAAATGTCATTTGCCATGTGTCTGCCCAGTTCTGAATCTTGTCTAGATCATTTTGAATGACCTTCGCTGCTGCAACAGTGTTTGCCACTCCTCCTACTTTTGTGTCGTCTGCAAATTTAACAAGTTTGCTTACTATACCAGAATCTATATCATTAATGTAGATTAGGAATAGCAGAGGACCTAATACTGATCCCTGTGGTACACCGCTGGTTACCACACTCCATTCTGAGGTTTTTCCTCTAATCAGTACTTTCTGTTTTCTACATGTTAACCACTCCCTAATCCATGTACATGTGTTTCCTTGAATCCCAACTGCGTTCAGTTTGAGAATTAATCTTTTGTGCGGGACTTTGTCAAAAGCTTTCTGGAAATCTAAATAAACCATGTCATATGCTTTGCAATTATCCATTATCGATGTTGCATCCTCAAAAAAATCAAGCAAGTTAGTTAGGCACGATCTCCCTTTCCTAAAACCATGTTGACTGTCTCCCAGTACCCTGTTACCATATAGGTAATTTTCCATTTTGGATCTTATTATAGTTTCCATAAGTTTGCATATAATAGAAGTCAGGCTTACTGGTCTGTAGTTACCTGGTTCAGTTTTGTTTCCCTTTTTGTGGATCGGTATTACGTTTGCAATTTTCCAGTCTGTCGGTACCACCCCTGTGTCAAGAGACTGCTGCATGATCTTGGTTAGCGGTTTGTAAATTACTTCTTTCATTTCTTTGAGTACTACTGGGAGGATCTCATCCGGCCCAGGGGATTTGTTTATTTTAAGAGCTCCTAGTCCCTTTAACACTTCTGCCTCAGTTATGCTAAAGTTATTTAAAACTGGATAGGAACTGGATGACATGTGGGGCATGTTGTCAGTATCTTCCTTTGTAAAAACTTGTGAAAAGTAATCATTTAACATATTTGCTATTTTTTTTTCTTCATCTACGATTTTGCCATTTGTATCTCTTAAACATTTAATCTCCTCTTTGAATGTTCTCTTGCTGTTGTAATATTGGAAAAACATTTTGGAATTGGTTTTAGCTCCCTTAGCAATGTTCATTTCTATTTCTCTCTTGGCCTTTCTAACTTCCTTTTTGACTTGCGTTTGCAGTTCTGTGTACTCTTTCTGCGTACTTTCTTTTTGGTCCTTTTTTAATGCTCTGTAAAGTGCCTTTTTTCGCTGAATATTTTTTTTAATTGATCTATTAAACCATTTTGGCAATTTAGTTTTACATTTAGATTTGTCTACTTTAGGGATATAATTGTTTTGCGCCTCTAGTACTACATTTTTGAAGAACAACCATCCTTCTTCTGTGGGTGTTTTCTCTATTTTACTCCAATCTACTTCTGTTAGTCTCTGTTTCATGCCTTCATAGTTTGCTTTTCTAAAATTGTAAACCTTAGCTTTAGTCATTACTTTTGGGGATTTAAAAAACACTTCAAATGAGACCATGTTGTGGTCTGAGTTTGCCAGTGGTTCTCTGACCTCTGTTTTAGTTATTCTATCTTCGTTATTTGAAAAGACTAAATCAAGGCATGCCTCCCCTCTAGTGGGTGCCTTGACAAATTGTGTTAGGAAGCAGTCATTTGTCATTTCCACCATTTCTATTTCATCCTTCGCGCTACCCACCGGGTTTTCCCATTTTATTTGGGGGAAGTTGAAATCCCCCATTAGTATGGCTTCTCCTTTGCTACACACATTTCTAATGTCATTGTATAACAGATTATTGTGCTCACCGTCTGAATCTGGCGGTCTATAGCATGCTCCTATTATTATGCCTTTTGAATTTTTGTCTGTTATTCTGACCCATATTGATTCGGTTTTATTTTCTTTGTCCAGGTTTAACACCTGGGCTTCAAGACTGTTTCTTATGTATAGCGCTACCCCTCCACCTCTTCTGTCCTGCCTGTCTTTCCTATACAGTGTATACCCACAAATATTATATTCGTCCCCATCACTCTCAGATAACCACGTTTCTGTAACACCTATCACATCATAGTTACCTGTTAGTGCAGTAGCTTCAAGTTCTAGAATTTTGTTTCTGATACTTCTAGCATTTAGATAAATACATTTAATGGTTGTCTTACCTGAGTTGTTGTTCTTGTTTTGATGCGGTCTCCCTTCTGTTTTTTTGTTGATTTCTCCCCCCTTCCTTTCTAGTTTAAATGCTTCCGAACCTGCTCGAGGATCTTTTCTCCAAGTAGACTAGTTCCCTTGTTATTTAAATGCAGTCCATCCCGTCTATACAGATAGTCCTCGTTGTAGAATGTGGTCCAATGATCAAGATAGGTGAAGCCTTCCCGTGTGCACCACGTCTTCAGCCATGCGTTTTGATTAATTATTTCCAGCTGTCCATATGGTCCTTTGCAAGGTGCGGGTAGTATACCAGAAAATACCACAGTTTTGGTTTTCTCTTTTAATTTCCTTCCTAGCTCTCTGAATTTATTTTGCAGGGATTTTGGTCTGTCTCTTCCAATGTTGTTTGTACCGATGTGGACGACTACTACCGGGTCGTCTCCTGTTCGTGTATATCACATATACACACCACTGTCCCAGCGTCTATGTAATTGTGCTTAATACCCTCAGGGTCGCAGCTAGCATTTCAAAACAACTTTCATTTAAAGAAGAGAGTTTTGGTGTCGTCGATCGTAAAAGTTTTCAAAGAAAGTAAAGTTCTTCAATCGTCAAAACTTCCAGACAAACAACGGGGTCCATCTCAAGTTTCTTTTTATCAATCACACGTTAAGACAGGTGTAACAGTCCATACTGTTATTTGTTCTGTTTGAAACGTTCTGGGTAGTCAACTTTTGTGTTTGGTTGACACACTCTCTAATGTTCACCGAGGGTGGAACGCCCGTCGCGCGTAAGTCAAAAGGAGGAGCTAGACGGTCATAGGAGTACGTCGGCGAGCGGGACGGTCAGTTTCTCTCCTCGATTGTGTCGTGGTTCACAGGACGAACCGTCGGGGTGGACAGTTAGAGAGGGAGGAAATAAATAAATAAAAGTGTTTTGAAGGCGAGAGACAGAACAGGAGGAGGGAGGAGGACGAGAAAAGTCGACGTAACAGTCGTGTCCCGGGAAGGAGCAGCACCACCCCGGTTCCACGGAGGTCAAAGGGGGCCGGACCCTTCCTCGTGTCGTCGGGCCAAGGTGCTCATGTTCCCCTGGGGGCCAGTGTGGACAGGATTCGTCGAGTACACGAAGCGGAGGTCGATCCATGATTAAGAAAGGACAAAAATGGGAGTTAAGGAAAGACATACAAAAATCCAGAGGTTAGTATGTTCTATGGTCAAAAAGGGTCCTAAGTGGGGCTCGCCTCAAGCTCCCGGACAGGGGAAACAGGATTCACAAAGAGAAAGAAGGTGTCAGCGGTTGTCCTGTCTGTCTTGTCCTGCGGACCGGGCTACACCACAGCAGTCCAGCAGTCAACAGGATGCAGACAGAACAGGACGCACGAGCGGTTCCGAGGCACGAGCGGTTCGACGGGTCGTTTCAGTCTCCTACGCATTGTGGGCCAGGACTCTCAAGCACCCGGACAGTGATAGGTAAAGTACAGATTGTCCTCTCAACGGGTTCGTGTAGGTGGGTGTTCACAGCAATAAAAACTTCTGGGAAGGAACATGTGAAGTCAAATACAATGAAAACAATACATCCATCTTATTGTGAAGTTGGAGCAACTGTCCTTGTACACTTGCAGTTTTTTATTACTTTTGTTATGTAGGTAGAATAACTTTGTCAACCTCGTTGTACATTGTGTGGGTGTTTTGTGGAAATCAATGGTAAGTTCAGGTGGTTTAGTCGGACGAATAAAAGAGTGTAAATAAATCATAAACTTTTGATATTTAGAGACCAACAGGCGCCATTTCTCACAACACTTAATGTCTAACCTAAAACACAAAAATCTTATTTATGCGTTGTGTACACATTTATTATGTTGAAATACGAATGCGTATTCCCACATTCTGCACAATTGTGTGTGGGTGTAAGACGTGTTAACAGCGGTAAAAATGCCAGCTTGAAATTCTGTATTCGGCAAACAAGTGAAAGATCTGACAGCTGTCCAATCATTCGTGAGCAGAGGCGGGTGTTAATATGCCGGGTAAGCACTGAATTTCACCGACTGTTATTGAGAAAAATAATACATTTCAGTATTTAGAATTTAATTTTCAGTATTCTTTAATTTTTTTATTTCACCAGACAAGGGAAACACTGTAGTAGATTTAGTTACGAATCCACTTTCTCTGAATAATTGTACTGGAGATGAGCGATCTTTAAAACAGAGTAGTGTTGACAAATTTGTCAAATTGAAACAAAGCGAGACGCTATCTATCCTCTTTTATTCATGGTTATCTGTGTAAACATGCTATTTACAAATATTTGCATTGCATATTTTATGTAAATTATTTAAAGAATAAGCGCAGCGCGCGCGCACAATCGCGGGAGACTTTGCTTTATGAGGGAGCTCTGAAAATAAATAGTCCCTCTTAAAGGAATATTGGGTCATTGTGGAGAATTTCCTTATATATAACACCTCTTCCGTCACAAAATCTCAGCTTGGACACGTTATGAGTCGCACGGGCGTTTGTGTGTGCGTTCTCGTTAAGTACGTTGGACGGGTTTAATGACACTCTCGCGTGCTGTAGTCTTCTCAATTGAAGACTGTTCAGGGAACCGAAAATACAGAAAACTAAATCAGTAAAGGTGGCTGGACAGCAGCTGCATTGTCAAGTGATGGGAAAAGATTCAGGTGTATGGTCTGATTAATTTAATAGAGAATTGAACACTGAGGGGAACATCCACCCCCTTTATACAGTGTGTGAGGGAGAGAAGAAAGCACTTCCCTGCTGAAACAAAGCAGCACTGTGTGTGTGTGTCTGTGTGTCAGTGTGTGTTTGTGTGTGTGTGTGTGTGTGTGTCTGTGTGTCAGTGTGTGTGTGTGTGTGTGTTTGTGTTTTGTGTGTGTGTGTGTGGTGGTGTGTGTGTGTTGTGTGTGTGTGTGTGTGTGTGTGTGTGTGTGTGTGTCAGTGTGTGTGTGTGTGTGTGTGTGTGTGTGTGTGTGTGTGTGTGTGTGTGTTGTGTGTGTGTGTGTGTGTGTGTGTGTGTGTGTGTGTGTGTGTGTGTGTGTGTGTGTGTGTGTGTGTGTGTGTGTGTGTGTGTGTGTGTGTGTGTGTGTGTGTGTGTGTGTGTGTGTGTGTGTGTGTGTGCACACTGTAGGCACAATAATAATAATAATAATAATAATAATAATAATAATAATAATAATAGAGGAGACTCGGTCTATTTCACACTTTTATGCGGTTCACAGATAAAGAGCTCAGCAGAAAGATAAAAAGCTCGCCAAGTCATCTAAGTAATCTCTCGAGTCGTCCCGGTGTCTATTTCTCGAGACCGGACAGGGCAAATTCTCTGTGTAAAACCGACCGTGCTAAAAAAAAAGAAGGAGCAAGAACACTGCATCGACCACTTCTTTTGTTTAAGCATTTAGTTACTTACACAGGGTCGCAACACTTCACTTTGTACAAATTTCAAGTTGACTCTGGGCGAAACAAGAACAAGTTTAGCTACGGAAATAACACCTGCGAGCGTGTCGTGGGCGGTCTCACGTGTCGAGGCGGTCGAAGAGCCCAAAGTTGTGAAGTAAGTGGTCGTTGTGTTGTGTTGGAATCGTGGTCGGGAATAACTTTAGTCCCTGGGTCTCGAGTCGGTGTAGGGGGACCGGGAGTCGGCGTGTGATCCTGGGAACACCCGTGTCTGTCTATTGTTCGTTAGCCTTGTCTCGTCCCCCTGTTTGTCCGTCCGTCCCAGCCCCTCCATTCCACACGGGAACACACACACACAAAAGACAAAACACCTGACAGCTCTCAAACACAATCGCCCCTCCCTTGCTTTGTGTGTCGTCCCTTTGCGTCTAGCATGTGCTATACTGTAAGGTCGTTGTGACACGTTACGTGTCTGGGCACGTTATCTATGTTAGAGAAGTGTGGTCGTAACGATATAATTCTGTGCCGTCTAGACTCGTCGGTTTGGCCAGGTGTATAATTGACTTGATGTCGAGCCGTTAAGTCGACGTAACTTAACCTGAGTACCTACCTAAATGTACTCGACGCTGTTGACTAAACGAAAGTCGTATTTGGGCACTAATAAAGACGTAGATTGGTTTCTCCTAAAAGCTAAGATTGGCTTCGTCCTCATAAAAAAATTAGTTGTGTTACAAAGATTTCGAACCCACGCAAGTACAGCGCGTCTGACAACTCTCAGACGCGTCCAGGACGCAGTTTACTGCGACCAGACGCGCGTACGGGACAGGTTCGAGCCGTTCGACGCACTTGCGTCGGCCCAGACTGTTGTCTCCTCTGCGTAGGGACGCGAGGCTCAGACGCGTCTGGGACGTCTAAGATTTTCCCCGACGCGTCCTCGTCTCGGCGGAAGTTTTGTTACGTTCTCCCCCGCGTCTCTCTCTTCGTGTACGTCCTATCACACTCATTGTGTCTTTACCCCCACACAATTGTGGTTGTCTCTTTCTCGAACGAGATTAAGGTCGACAACATAACACTTACTCTTTTATGGCGACGTTACTACGAAAAATACTCTAATTAGACGTTTGCTCTGATCGTTGTGATACCTGCTATAAGGTACGGTTTTAATATTATGTATGTCCCTAGTTATATTCCTATACATACTTAGATTAAACAATAAATTTATTTGTGTGTGGACAGCTTTAATTATGTACCTGTAAATCAATAAATACATAAATAAATAAGGACATAAAATTTTTCCGTATTTAAACCGTACCTTAAGGGACCGCCATAATTTGTGCCAAAATTTTAAAAAAGAAAGAATAAAAAACGAAATATGAATTCTGGCGGATAACACCGCCTATTAAAAACGGTTTTTTTTTTTTCTTTCAGAAAAACGAAATAAATAAATAGAGAAATTAAATAGAAAATTTATTTATTTCGTGATTATTTCGTTTTTTGGGGGGGGTCTGGGCATACTCCCCCAGGACTGCATCTCTTGAAGATTTTCCATAGATCCATCTAACATTAGTGGTTAGCTCGCTACAGTTGAGAGATTGAGGATAACACAATGACATTGTGATCAACACTATGTCGCCTTTTCTACACATGACCTGCTCATAATTGTTTTGCAGTGGCCTCTGAATGAAAGCAATTGAGTATGAAATGATATGCGCATGAAGCGACGTCATCTGCCTCATTTATAGCCTGGCACAGAGAGCAAAACCACATTAAACACAACGTTAATTAGATATCAGCGCCACATAACTCATGTCGAATTTAAAAGACACCGTTAACGTTACCGTTAGCTAGCTCGCAACGTCTGTTACACTGTAACTTACAGGCAGCCTCACATAAAAACGCACTGGTTAACAAAGCTTTGATTATGACCAAAGTCTATAGTAGTGAATACTCTCTCTCTCTCTGTTCTAACTTACCACAAATTCACATCGTCGCCTATCTGCATGAATCCGTCCTGTCAGAGCCTTTTCCTGTCCCTTTCCTGTTAGCTAGCAGTCTCAAGCCACAGCAGCAGCTAACGGGAACCACAATGTCAGCTACAAGCAGACCTAACAGTCGCTAGCGGCGCAGCGGCCTCTGCAGCAGCAGCCTCCCCCGGGTCCTAGCGCCCGCCCGGGACACAGATTAGGATGCATGGAGAGGTTGACGAAAAAAAAAAGAAATCACAGAGAAAATATATCGACTGATATATTGATTTATTTAGGGAGGGGGTAACTAATATTTTAGGGGTGCTAAAGCCCCACTAAAATAAGCCTAGCGACGTCCCTGATTGTACATGTTATAGATTTTGAGCTGAAACACAATGTTAGACTCTTCAGCCCAAATATTAAACAATAAAAAAACAACAACCTGCCAAATGAGTTGTTTAATTGCTAATCTTCACATTGTAATATTTGCTGAATGATTTAGAAACAGTTTCATAGAGTCACTGATTCAGCAGTCTCTGCTCAGCCTGCTTGTCTAAACCTGGCCTCAGTCCCAAACCCCACCTCTGAGAGCTTTACTCAGTTCTAGGAAATCAGCACAGTGGTCTCATTTCTTGTGAAATCGTCAGTCTGTCTGTCCCACTGCAGCAGAAATGGCAGAAGCAAATATTCTTGTAGCACATGACCAGTTTAGCTGTTCAGTGTGTCTGGAGCTATTGAAGGACCCAGTCGCTATTCCATGTGGACACAGTTACTGTATGGGGTGTATTAAGAACTGCTGGGATCAGACTGATCATACAGGTGTCTACAGCTGCCCCCAGTGCAGAAAGACCTTTACCCCAAGGCCTGTTCTGTGCAGAAACACCGTGCTGGCTGAGGTCGTGGAGGAATTAAAGAAGACAGGACTCAATCCTCCTCCTGCTCACAGTGATGCTGGACCTGGAGATGTGCCGTGTGATTTCTGCACTGGGAGGAAGTTCAAAGCTGTGAAATCCTGTTTGACGTGCCTGGCCTCTTACTGTGAAACACACGTCAAGCCACACTATGAGGGGGCTGCTTTCAAGAGGCACAAGCTGGTCAATGCAACTGGAAATCTGGAGCAGAAGCTTTGTGCTGAACACCAAAAGGTTTTGGAGGTCTTCTGTAGAACCGATCAGACGTGTATTTGCTTGTTGTGTACACAAGATGAACACAAGAGTCATGATACAGTCTCAGCTGAGAAAGAAAGGACTGGGAAACAGGTAAGGGTTTGAACCATTTCCCTATAGCTATCCTAGAAGATAAGAATTCCCAGGGATATTTAACATGTCTGTTTACTAGGTTATACAGTTTCACATTAGATCAGATTTGAATTGTATATTAAGAGCTATTTAAAGAGCTGTAGTTTTTTAATTTTTCTATGGATTCAAATGTATTTCAAGCTGAGTTGGGTAGTTGGAGGGCAGATTGGAATTTAATGTAAAAATATTATAATTTATATTGCTAGTATTTTGTATATTTGGTTATTTTATAAAATCATATGTCTGTTTCATTGTTTAAGATATTATAGTTTAATTGGTCACCAACTTTGAAAAAACGTTTGTACTCGGCTTCGAAAAGACTTCTCGGTGAGAGCAACTCTCTTTGAATCGAACTTCAAGCTTGTTTCAGTTTCAAACTTTTGGACTCTTATACGAGTTGTGTTCTGACACAATCCTTCGAGGCTCGTTCACAAAGACTGATGTGTCTCATATAAGGTATTAACCCCAATGTGAAAGTTGGATGTCAATAACGCTCGGTCCAACAACTTGGATTGAGTTATAACGAGACTATCGACACCTTAATTTCTGTCTGGTTAAATAAGTTGTAATTTTGAACAGATTTGACGTTTGTTATAGGATGGGAAAATATTGCAAAAAAAAAAAAAAAAATACCCAAAACAAATGATTTCAATATGTGATAAGACTCATTCAGCTACCGAAGTGTTCACGTGAAACGCGAACGTACCTATTTCCTTGAAGGTTTTCAAGAGAACTTTTTTTCAGTCTCGTAGAGCTGGTGGGAAAGCATACCCATCCGAACGGGGATTAGCTTAGCCTTCATCTCAAGGGTTAACAAATCCCCCATCTTGCCCTGCAGCAAGAAAGAGGAAGTATGTTCACAAACAACTACCAATATATAATACATTATTATTATATTATACCTAAATCTTATAACCAATGTAATAGCATTTAAACCTGAGCATGGAAACCCTAAACAATCATAGCAGTAGCAACATTGTAAAAAAGTATAGTCATAGACGAGCACTGTGGAAACATCAAGTTCCCAGCAAAGCCAAGCAATTATTTTAAAACTCTTTGAGGTCCGGACCAATTTTGGCTTGTTTTCCCTGTTTTCAAATTTGTGCGCACAGCTCCATAACTGTAGGGGTGGCATGCAAGTGTCTCCCATCAAATGAAAGGGAACAAACTGGGCTTGCATGGAAAACAACACTCAATCTCACACTCACCCTCTTTGGTGTAGGAAACAAAAAACACACAAAAACACTTTAGAAACAATCTTCATTTATTGTTTATTAAAACAGTCCTCATTGCTGCTATCCTTTATTCCTAATCTTTAATGATTTAGATTCTGGTATAGTAAGCAAACTTGTTAAATTTGCAGACGACACAAAAGTAGGAGGAGTGGCAAACACTGTTGCAGCAGCAAAGGTCATTCAAAATGATCTAGACAAGATTCAGAACTGGGCAGACACATGGCAAATGACATTTAATAGAGAAAAGTGTAAGGTACTGCACGCAGGAAATAAAAATGTGCATTATAAATATTGTAATATATTGGAACAATGATTGCATATGCACCTTTTAAACAAGACTTTAATAGAATTGTGTTTTGAAATTGGAGAAAGAATCTATGAAAAAGACCTATGAGTTTTTGTTGACTCAGAAATGTCTTCATCTAGACAATGTGGGGAAGCTATAAAAAAGGCTAACAAGATGCTCGGATACATTGTGAAAAGTGTTGAATTTAAATCAAGGGAAGTAATGTTAAAACTGTACAATGCACTAGTAAGACCTCATCTTGAATATTGTGTTCAGTTCTGGTCACCTCATCTACAAAAAAGATATTGCTGCTATAGAAAGAGTGCAAAGAAGAGCGACCATGTTATTCCTGGGTTTAAAAGGCATGTCATATGCAGACAGGCTAAAAGAATTGAATCTGTTCAGTCTTGAACAAAGAAGACTACGTGGCGACCTAATTCAAGCATTCAAAATTCTAAAAGGTATTGACAGTGTCGACCCAAGGGACTTTTTCAGCCTGAAAAAAGAAACAAGGACCAGGGGTCACAAATGGAGTTTAGACAAAAAGGGGCATTCAGAACAGAAAATAGGAGGCACTTTTTTTACACAGAGAATTGTGAGGGTCTGGAATCAACTCCCCAGTAATGTTGTTGAAGCTGACACCCTGGGATCCTTCAAGAAGCTGCTTGATGAGATTCTGGGATCAATAAGCTACTAACAACCAAATGAGCAAGATGGGCCGAAATGGCCTCCTCTCGTTTGTAAACTTTCTTATGTTCTTATGTTCTTATCTTCTAACACTGCTGAATGAAACCTCCGTTTCATGAAATGAACATTGGGTACATTCTGAATAGATTGAGCTGAAAACAAAGAATGAACATATTTACAAAAGCAGCACAAACAGGGAAATAAGCACAGTGTGTAAGTGCTGCCTGTGTGCAGCGGAGTGCCAGGGGGGCTTGCAGGAGCACATTTAGGCTGAGCTGCTTGTTCGTCAGGCTCTGCGTCTGTGTTCCACTTCTCATGTGAGAGAGCTGCTGTGGGGGTGGGAGGGGAGGGTGTTCTTCTTTTGGGTGCAGATATGCTGGAGCTTCTGCACTGTCATTATAAAATGAGGCTTTGTGAACAAACGCTGACTTCACCACTCCCCAGATGCCTGTAACTCGACACCAAGATCAGCTGACAAGCTGCAGCAGAGAAGTAAATCTTTCAGTAAAGGGCACAGACTCTGCGTTCACACACACTGGGTGCTTCACAAAACAAGCATGAGACAATTGCTAGATCAGCCATCATTCACTGTTACTAGCATGAAACAGTACCATCTAGTGGACAGCTACTGTGGATCAAGTGTCCTTTTGTATTGCTGGCAGCTGTGCACTAGATGGTGTTGTATCTTACTACCCTACTCACATGCTGTCTGATCTAGCCTGTGCTACAGATGTCTATGGCATGGAACTAGAACTGA
>NW_024474171.1:3274-4314 GCF_017654505.1 Polyodon spathula | reverse complement strand
AGATCAAAATATATTTGAGAACCACTCAGAATTATTGCAACATTGTAAAGAGGTAAGGGGGCAAGAAAATAGAAAATATATTTGAACTAAAATGATTCTGTCAGTTTCAATTGCATACTTAGACAGGCCTGTGTTGGGTGTGACAGGATATCACTCAATGCCTCATCAGAAATGTCACTGTGTCACTGTGTTTCTACACAGAAGCAGCTGGGAGAGACACAGACAGAAATACAACAGAGAATCCAGGAGAGACTGAAAGAAGTGAAGGAGCTCAGACAGGCTGTGGAGACACTGAAAGTGGGTATTGATAAGAGGGGGTTATTATTATTATTATTATTATTATTATTTATTTATTATTATTATTATTATTATTATTATTATTATTATTACAGATGGACTGGAACACATCTGCAGAAGCTTGCTGTCTATGCCTGATGTGTTTTTGATATCAATTCTAACCATGTCTCCTCTACTGTGTTCTTTCACTCAGAGATCTGC
This sequence comes from Polyodon spathula, assembly GCF_017654505.1. Classification (NCBI taxonomy): domain Eukaryota; kingdom Metazoa; phylum Chordata; class Actinopteri; order Acipenseriformes; family Polyodontidae; genus Polyodon; species Polyodon spathula. Next base: position 3,816 of record NW_024474171.1, on the reverse strand, counting down.
ATGCATAGAAATAAAGGAAAGTGAGAAGATCTTTACTGAGCTGATCCGATCCATTGAGAAGATCCACACTGAGGTTATTGAGCTGATTGGAGCTAACGAGAAGGCTGCAGTGAATCAGGCTGAAGGACGCATGAAGAAACTGGAGCAGGAGATTGCTGAGCTAAGGAGGAGAAACGCTGAGCTGAAACAGCTTTCAGAGACAGAGGATCACATCCATTTTCTACAGGTAACATCACTGCTTGTTAGAAAATCTCAAGTACATAACTGGGACGCTTTCAGACAGACCTCTCCAATTGGATGAATCCTTGCTTTTCACCAGGAATGTTTTGGAGCCCATTCTGTTTCACTGAAAACTCCTTGTCTCCACTTTCCTGTTGTAGAATTTCCAGTCTCTCTGTGCCCCTCCTGAAGCTGGAGACTTACCCAGCGTTACTGTCAATACAGACATCTCTTTTGGGGCTGTGAGGAAAGCTGTATCTGAACTTAAAGACCATATTGAGGACTTCTGCAAGGGGGAATTAGTCAAAATAAGCACAACAGGT
>NW_024474171.1:0-3264 GCF_017654505.1 Polyodon spathula | reverse complement strand
TGTTTGTATAATCATTATTTTTAAACTATAATATCGTCCCACTGCGGCTCTCAGTGATGCAGTTTTGCGATTGCTTCAGCTCACATGCAGCAGTTTCCTCAGGCTGTGTGACTGACATATAGAGTTGTGTCAGATTGAATATTCCCTTCAGCCGAGGAGTGGAGAGGACAGACAGACCAATGAAATCGCAGGAAGAGGGAAACAGTTGTATTATTGGCTGATCGCCCCAAAACACCAAAAATAACGCCTGATAACTGGTGGAGCAGGGAGCAGGGAGGAGGGAGGAGGGAGGAAGGAGGAACGGGGACTGATGATGCAGGGAGGAGGGAGTGATTTGAGGATGCAGCAGACAATGACTGTTGTGTGTTTCAATTCTATTTCTCTCTTTTCTTCTGCCCAGTGAATGAAGTTGCAGTTTACAGTCTGCAGGCTCCAGAGCCAAGGAACAGAGCTGAGTTTTTAAAATGTAAGTCTGTTTTCACTGAAACATTTGATTGAAAGATGTGTCACTCCATTGTGAGAAGAGCTAACACTATTCACAGATACCAAGATATTTAGGGAGAGGAAGATCTGACTGGGAAAAATATAAACAAATGCCCCCCCCAGTGGATATGCATGTATTCACCTGTCCCAATACTTGCTGGAGGGGAGCATATCATATTTTACAATGATTAGCATCATGACTGTGGGCATTGATTGCCAGCTGCAAAATGAATTCACACAAACTCACCCAAAATACAAATAATCCTTTTACTCCCTTCTGTACCTTTGTACCTCAATGCCTCTTCTGTTTTCAAGCTGTAGCCTTCTCTCAGAAACAGCCTTTATAAAAAGACCCTGCTGTAATATGTATTGATCAGTCTGTCTTTGTGTTGGTTCTGTACCATTCAAACCTAGTGGAGATTTTCTCAATGATTTGACTTTTCTAATCTTCTATCCTCTACCCGTCCTCTTCTCTTCAATCAGATTCCTGTCAGCTCACACTGGACCCAAACACAGCTCACAGAAACCTCTATCTGTCTGAAGGGAACAGAAAGGTGACATGGAGGATAGAGACCCAGCAATGTGCTGATGATCACCCAGAGAGATTTGATATCTGGGCCCAAGTGCTTTGCAGAGAGGGTTTGTCTGGGACTCGCTGTTACTGGGAGATTGAGTGCAGTGGGGGAGGGGCTTCTATAGGAGTCACATATAAAGGAATCAGCAGGAAAGGACGGGATCATTCCTGTGCTCTTGGATTCAATGACAAGTCCTGGAGTTTGTTCTGCTCTGATTTCAGTTACACTGCCTGGCACAATAACAATAAAACTGCAATAACTGCCCCCCTCTCCCCCAGAATAGGAGTGTATCTGGACTTTAATGCCGGCACTCTGTCCTTTTATGGCGTCTTTGACACAATGACCCTCCTGCACAGATTCCAAACCACATTCACTGAGCCGCTCTATCCTGGGTTTAGGTTTTGGGTTTATGATTCCAGTGTAACAATCTGCCAGCTGAACTAGACTGTCTTGTGTTGTAAGAAACCCTTTGTATTGAACTCCCTGTCTGTCCTCTCCACTCCTCGGCTGAAGGGAATGTTCAATCTGACACAACTCTGGATGAAAGTTAGGGGGAAAAACGGCGCCTCCTGCAGAGTGAAACGAGGTGAATTATTTGTTTTTACACTTGGGGCCGAGGCAGACTCATTTTTACTGTTTAATCTGTCAGGGGAGTGTTTTTGTAATTGTAAACACTCACAACTGGACAGCTGTTTCAGTATCAAATGTTCAATATGTCCTGAGTATTTATTGATTACAAACACATACACAGCACCAAGTGGCAGACTTAGTTGGCATCTCTGCACAGTGCTAGAATTCCCACAGCAAGTACTGAGAAGTATCTCTTAAAGTGATTGTAGCTCACTAAATAATCCCACAATGTGTTCCTATATTGCACTTCCATTGGCTACATAGGTCTCAAATGTGCAGGTTTGAAAAACATGACGGGCAGGATTCTCAGAAAACCATGATCTTGTTTTGAATTGGATTTTGTCTATCAAATGGATATTTATAGATATTTATAGTATCTATCTGAACTATTTGGGATTTAGGTGCATCTGGCAAATCTATAAACCCTGGGGATTCATACATACCTTTATACAGGCAAGCAATAGGTACAAGATGCCTTTTCCTCGTGTTGTTATTAGAATTTTGTTTGTAAAGGATCCCATTCTGAAATAGTTGGATAATTACCCTAACGAGCATTTAATTAGATGCACCGGGTCTACTCGTCAGGCAGTTCAAAGTTTCAATATTATAACTGTTTGCTTATTTGAACAATAATGTGAGTGAAATATCATCACAAGAAAGAAGACATTTCCATGGATATCGTAAATCACAATCAAACTGCATTACATGTGCAATCTGCCCACAGTGGAAAAGCAGAAACGTGTTTTAAGCCTGGCCTTTGTCGCCCTCTTCAGGACAAACTGTGCAGCTGCGCAGAGCCTGATTGAAAGCAATTATTTTCACTTGGTGTGGTTCCATTGGAAATGTAGGGCCCTATTCACACAACCTTGAGGACTGTTCTAAGCGCTGTTTTATTAAAGACTCTTTATTGTAGCTTAAATCAAGTTAAATCAAGTTGTTTAGAGAGGGTGAGGAGTTTATTTGTTAATTTTATTGGTTATTATTATTCAAAGCACTGTTTAATGTCAGCAGTCTTTATAATCACGTTTTAAATTAAAACCAAAACATGAATGTAAATAAGCACCATTTTAATACCCTTTATTTTATGTTTCTGTGCTTAAATTAATGCAAACCTTTTTTCCCCTGTACTTTTCCTTTAAATATTTTGTAAAGTTTTAATTTTCAATAAATGTTTTGTTCTGCACCTACTTCTGAAATGAACATAAACTAAGTGGACTGTCAACAGCAGCTGCTCTCTGGAAATGTGAAGAACACAAAAAAGCTTTGGATAAAATGTTAAACACACATAAAAGATATTCTACTATAACAATGAGCACACAGTGTTGCTTTAACTAAACAATACCAGCAGAGCAGCCCGTTTCATACAGGTCTTTGTAACTAAACAATACCAGCAGAGCAGCCTGTTTCATACAGGTCTTTGTAACTAAACAATACCAGCAGAGCAGCCTGTTTCATACAGGTCTTTGTAACTAAACAATACCAGCAGAGCAGCCTGTTTCATACAGGTCTTTGTAACTAAACAATACCAGCAGAGCAGCCTGTTTCATGCAGGTCTTTGTCCAGTGACTGCTGGGTC
>NW_024474170.1:0-5131 GCF_017654505.1 Polyodon spathula | reverse complement strand
TGATGTAAGAAGAATAAATCAGAGCCATTCAGCCTACTGTATCTTTCAAAGGTTTGCCTGCCAGTTGAAGGAGCCAATGATAGCAGGATAATACTATTGTGAAGCTGCTCAAAGAACACTGCAGGTACAGTCCTGAATCCTCCCAGAAGCTGAGGGGGTGAAGTATAGAAGAACTGAAATGTCCGCTCTGGATAGACAAACACCAAAAAGATAACAAAGTTACAAACTGAATGAAAGGAGACAGTACAATATTGTGGGAGAAAGTAAAAGCAGGTTTTTCACATCTTCAGCGTGCCCAGGATTACACACCAGGATTAGATGATGATGATTAAAACACTGGAAACAGGTACTCAATTCACGCTGAGACTTCATCACCACTTTCCCACTTAAAAAACAAAAACTAACCCATACAAAACAAACACAAACCACCTCTCCCAGTGCAGCTGCGCAGCGCCCCTTCAGGACTGGCACTGGGAACCCCAGCGGAGGCTTGCCCGCTGGGTTTGAAACTGTATCGCAGTTAAGATACGGAGGATTGAAAACAGAATTGCAAACTGTATGAAAATGCAATAAAATACCGAGACACACAACCCCCCCAGAAGGACGTGCCCGTGAGCAGGAGGATTTCGTTGTGGAAGACAGCGAAGGAAAGAAGATACAATTCAAGTGTGCGAGTGCTCTCCACTTACTGCTATTGGGGCAGAAAAAAATACCGCTCAAGCAATCTGGAAAGTAACCGAAAACAAGAACATTCAGACCGGATAGAAAAAGTGAAAACCCGCGGGGAAAAAAAACAACGATTTCTATAAAACTCGAGAATAGCTCAAAGTAAACCCCGAAATATGTAATGAATAAAACACGAAAAACACGTGTCCTGAATCCAGAGCTGCACCCCGCGCTGCGCGGTGATTGGTGGCGAGGGCTCTGCGCGTCATTGGCTCGGTGTCTCTTTGCTCTCATTGGTGCCTCTTGGAGGTTTGCAGTACGCGTGCGCGCCAGGGCAGAGTGCCCAAGTGTCCCGCAGCTGCGTGATGGCCTGGCACGGCACAGCCTCGTTTTGTTTCGGAAACTAACTCGCGTCAGGCCCCATTTCACACCAGAAATGAAGTTCCCAGCGCGTTATAAAGCTTTGTGAGTATGGCAAGACTCATGAGAATGCAGATAAATAAATAAATTCATCATTGCACAATGTGCCCCGCGTAGCACGGTTTGGAAACCTCTGCTCTAGAGCTGGAATCGCAGTTTGCTCTGCAGCCCTCCTTCACTAAAGGGGGGGCTTTTTATTTTAATTTTTGCAATTGCTTTACCATAAGAATGAACTTCAGCTTGGGTCAGGGCTGCCGGGTCCGCGGTTTCCCCGCGGTATTGGGCTACTTTACAAACACAGCCGCGGGGAATATGAAGGAGCCGCGGGTTGATAGTGTAATTAGATTAGTGGTACAACTTTAAAAGATTGAAACTGTTTTCATGTTTTGCAGTATTGTTTGGGATACAGCGCCAGCGTTAGTATTTCAATAAAGGGATCACGCTGGTAATTGGGTGGCTGGTCTCGTGTGAATGTTGATTTGTCCCTTCAGAGCTTCCTTAGGGAAGTTTGTTGACAGTGAGCAGTTTGCTTGCTTGTTAATATTTCTGACTCCCTGTTTTATCAGTTTATTACAGGTTCAGTCAGTCATGCGCTGGTCAGAGTCCATTGCAGAGATACTGGAGGCTGTGCATGTATGGAAAGGACCCTTATTTATTGTGATTGCTGGTTAATGTTTATGGTGAAGTTTCTGCACCCTTATCTGTTGTATTTTGTGTTATTTCTTATTTTCAGGGCTGTCCTGATAAAGTCAACTAAGCTGATTCACAGCCCTTGTTTGAGCTGGAGTGCCCAAGGTACAGGACCTGTCTGTACGAGGTGAGGGTGCAGCAGCTGAGCAAAGAGGACTTTGCACTCTGTTTACTTTCTGAGCACTGGAATAGGACTTCGCATCTCTTTCTATTTCCTTGTCATTCCTTGTCTCCTCAGTGAAGCAAACCAAGCAAAATAAACAATATGGTTCCAAACATTTCCACCGTTTGCTTTCATTGAAGTGTTTCTCACTGATTTGTTCTTCAAGCCGGATCCCTTTAAACGTGTCTGAACCGAGACATTCCAATCCTCTCATTACAGAACAGCATTCTCTTCTCTTTTGTGTTTCCAGACTTGGCAGGACTTGGTTTACTCTCACCACTCACTTCACTGCTGTGCTACAGGTAATAGGACCCCAGACCCCAGTGCAAGACTCCAGAGGGGTCCTAGTACAGGAGGAAAGAAAGCACAGCTCTGTGCTACAATAACAAGGGGACACAGTACCAGCATGAACTTGAGCTGCTGTGCCCAGTGGAAAGTTTCCAAACCTCAGTCAAATGATTCCTATAATCGAAGTGACACAATGAAGACTTTGGGCACCTGTTGCAGCTGGAGAGTGTTTGTCTGCAATTCATCTTCAGCTTCAGAAAACAGCGCTGTGAAATCCCAGGCTGGGGTTACACACTGTTTACACACAGAATCTCAACAATAGATCTATGAAGAGATCTCTCCTGATCGGAACATTAGTTTTGTTTTCCAGTCTTGGTTTCCTCTCCCAATTCAAGTGGGGGCCCCATTACCTGTGACACAGGAAGGAAGTCAGGGGGGAGAGGAAACAAAGTAACGTTCTGGGCAGGATAAAATCTCAGAGTGAAAATCAAGAAGACTGGAAAACAGAAAGAAATAACCAGAGAGTGTTCTGGGCCTGCTGTGTCACAATAACATGGGAATCTGACATCTGTTCCATTCTTCATAATCTCTAAGAGAAACCCCTTTAGTGCAGCGATGCAGTGTAGAGCTGGGGAGTGTTTGTATATCTGCAGCTTCAGCACACAGTGCTGTCAATCCCAAGCACACTGATGAGACTGTGCAACAGGCAGTGCTGTGTGATGCTCTGTGTTACGGATTCTGTCTCCTGTCGGGGAGATGAGAGGAGAGTGAAAGCTCTATAACCACGATGGGATCACAGATTTGACACACTTTGATAGAGGGCTGATAAGAGGTGCTTGGTTGGCAGGTGCTTCCGTTTTCAAGAAGTCACAAATTACTACTGAGGCTTTTTCATAAGGATCAGTCCCTAAAGTGATGTGACTCTCTCTATGTAAGGGCTATTCTGCCTTGACTGCAGATTTCCACCCCAATACAACCCAACCTGAAGGAATTAGAGGCTGGTAATCATTGAGGAATGGTCCCGTATCCCTCCAGCACAATTTAAAAAGCACCTTGCAGAATCGCTAGCTGCCACGTCCAATCAGTGCCGTGCTGGCTGCCCATGGAGACACCACATTGACACTGCTATGGCAGGTGTTGTTATTGTTTTTACAAATAATGAAAAACCTTTTTCAATCAGCAGATTAATTTCAAATACAAAATAAAGGACCCAGTCAATGAAGTGTCAATCATTTGTGTTTCATGTGATTTGTCCTGATGTGTTTACAGCTAATATACAGTTTTATAATTTCATTCATTGCAGATTTCTTGTATCATCTATTCGGTATTTATAACACATTATACATGCTGTTATTACCCTGGGTTTAATTATTATTAAAATGACTGTTTCTGTTTTTTTATTAGTTTCGGGAGGAGGTTTTCCATCAGCCACCTTTGCTTCAAGACATACAGCTGAGTAATGTTCCTGGCTCCAGAACTGAAGTCTGTCTGGATTGCATCTTTTCTATTCAATAGATACGTTTCGCATGTACAGAACGGGATCTCATTATTCTGCTGGACATTTATTAAGTTGATCAGATGAAGTGGATAGGGTGTGCTTGAGTTGTGTCTGCCTTTCTCCTGCTTTACCAACTTTGCTTAGAAAATATTTCATGCAAAGCATGTTAAAGTGACATGCTCTTGAAATCTAAATGCTATATTAATGTTGTATTTTAAACATACGCTGGCAGTGTGGAACAGTTACGTTTATTAGAATCAATTCTGCTGGGCTAAGGGATAGATAATTATACAAAGAATGCATGTGCCCCTCTTTCCTTGTATTCTCTCAAGTGAATATTTGTCAATGAGCTTTCTAAACGGCTCCCTATCTCTTCTCAGTGCCCTATACCAGGGGTCTCTCCAGCCTCGCTCCTGGAGAGTCCCAATCCTGCAGGTTTTCAAGGTGTCTTTACATCAGCACTGGCTACAACATCTGGAACACCTGTTAATCTGGACTAATGAAGCCAGTACCTGGTGCAGTTCAGTAAGTGAGAGGTTGGTTGAAATGAAAGCCAGCAGCCCCAGTAGCTCTCCAGGAGCAGGGTTGGAGCTCCCTGCCCTATACTGTAGCACATGTGCGCAGCCCTGGCTCTTATTATTATGTCCCTGACACGAGGGTCCAAGGTGATGGACTGTATGAAAAGAATTGCACAACCCCAAGCAAACAAACAGTGGTTATGCATCAAGACAGAACATGTGTTCATACAGCATTACCATGACTACAAGCAATCGGGTTGCACTTCACACGGAGCAGCCACGCCCCCACAGTGCACTCTGACCAATCAGAGCTGCTGCTTCTATTTGAGGAGCGGGTCCAGCTTCTATCTGATTGGTTGACGGGATGGCAATTTGAATTGGAGAGGATTAGAGTTGAAAGCTCTGGTTGTGTATTACACTGAGGGGAAATAACACTTCACAGGGACTGCAAAAATGAAAGCAATCCAATGACCTGTGCATGAGGGCTCAGTGTGCAGCTCTGAAGCAAACTCAATACAGTGTGGGTGAGAGATACAGCGCTACAGAGCGACGTGACACACTTTACCAATCTCCCCTCCCTTTCCGGTTCAGAGTTCATGTCACACTCACTTGAGACACACACACACTGAGTTTGTTGTTGTGTTTTCTGATTTGCACACACACACACACTGAGACACACACACACTGATTTGCACACACAGTTTTGCAGACACACACTTGTGTTTTCTGATTTGCTATTTTGTTTTTCACACACACACATTTGCTATTTTGTTTTTCACACTGTCGTTGTGTTTTCTGATTTGCTACACTGACACACACAGACAAACACACACACACACAGTGCTGCAGAAAACAAAAAGACATGAACTCTGAACCGGGGTAAGTCAC
>NW_024474169.1:0-20356 GCF_017654505.1 Polyodon spathula | reverse complement strand
TTTCCTCATGTTTGAATTTGAATAATGTTTTGTGCTCGTTTATTTCACACTCGGTTTTTCTAATGTAAGGACTAATAAAATCATTATTCAAATTCAAACATGAGGGAAGAGTCTCTCCAGGCTAGTGTCCAAGTGCTTCCGCCCACAGTGCTGCAGCAGTGATTGACATGCTGCTCCTCCAATCAGTGACGTGACACCCTTTACCAATCTCCCCTCCCTTTCCGGTTCAGAGTTCATGTCTTTTTGTTTTCTCCATTTGCTATTTTGTTTTGCAGTTTGTATCCAATGTGTTTTCTGCATTTGCTCATTTTGTTTTTCAATTTGTTGTTGTGTTTTCTCCAATTTGCAGCTTGTATCCAATTTGTTGTTGCGCAGCCTCTCAGCTTGTATCCAATCACAGCAGCGCAGCCTCTCAGCTTGTATCCAATCACAGCAGCCGCAGCCTCTCAGTTTGTATCCAATCACAGCAGCCGCAGCCTCTCAGCTTGTATCCAATCACAGCAGCGCAGCCTCTCAGCTTGTATCCAATCACAGCAGCGCAGCCTCTCAGCTTGTATCCAATCACAGCAGCGCAGCCTCTCAGCTTGTATCCAATCACAGCAGCGCAGCCTCTCAGCTTGTATCCAATCACAGCAGTTGCCTCTCAGCTTGTATCCAATCACAGCAGCCGCAGCCTCTCAGCTTGTATCCAATCACAGCAGCGCAGCCTCTCAGCTTGTATCCAATCACAGCAGCCGCAGCCTCTCAGCTTGTATCCAATCACAGCAGCCGCAGCCTCTCAGCTTGTATCCAATCACAGCAGCGCAGCCTCTCAGCTTGTATCCAATCACAGCAGCCGCAGCCTCTCAGCTTGTATCCAATCACAGCAGCCGCAGCCTCTCAGCTTGTATCCAATCACAGCAGCGCAGCCTCTCAGCTTGTATCCAATCACAGCAGCGCAGCCTCTCAGCTTGTATCCAATCACAGCAGCGCAGCCTCTCAGCTTGTATCCAATCACAGCAGCCGCAGCCTCTCAGCTTGTATCCAATCACAGCAGCGCAGCCTCTCAGCTTGTATCCAATCACAGCAGCGCAGCCTCTCAGCTTGTATCCAATCACAGCAGCGCAGCCTCTCAGCTTGTATCCAATCACAGCAGCGCAGCCTCTCAGCTTGTATCCAATCACAGCAGCGCAGCCTCTCAGCTTGTATCCAATCACAGCAGCGCAGCCTCTCAGCTTGTATCCAATCACAGCAGCGCTATATGCTCTCTCTAGGGTATCTGTTTTAATTGAAACTCGATTGTAAATTGCTTTTGTGTTTTTTTGTCCCCCTGTGTCCTGGGCCCAGGTTCATTGCACCCCTGTAACTGAACCTCAGAAACACCAATGCCGTGGACACGCACACGCGTGGAGAGGCGTGGCTGTAAACGTGAAGGAGGGACGCGTCCGCTCTGCAGGAGCTGCGACTCGCAGAAAATAAACAACCATATTAAACTATTAGTGGCTGCAAGTAATAATAATAATAATAATAATAATAATAATATTCATTTTTATTATAATTATCCAAGTATTAAGCACTGATATTCATTTGAACTGTACGTATAAACACATTTGCATTTACAGTACAATTTTACACCAAAAAAAAACCCCCTTTCAGCTCAAGCGAAACTGCAATAAATTGCATGGTGTCCGGGTCTAGGAGCCGCGTTGCTAAGCTGAGTTCGGAAGCGGTTCTACTAGGAGAAGGTTCGAGAACAGTTTGTAATTTGGTTCTGGTTCTGGTCTGTTCGGCTCAAGCGTTTGCTAACTGAGGCGAACACTGTGAAGAGGGAGTTTGCGCAAAACAAGAATGAAGACAGGCTGGGAGAGCATTGCTATGACAAGGTTTGCCAATTTATGTGAGAGAAAAAGAAGCAGAAAGAGTCTCTTCAGGAATGTTTAATATTATAACGCGGCTTATTTCTATAATATTGGTATTTTACGATAATATTCATCAAATATGTATGTATAATTTGTGCCAAAATTTTAAAAAAGAAAGAATAAAAAACGAAATAAAATTCGAAATATAGAAAAACGAAATAAATAAATAGAGAAATTAAAATTTATTTATTTCGTGATTATTTCGTTTTTTGGGGGGGGTCTGGGCATACTCCCCCAGGACTGCATCTCTTGAAGATTTTCCATAGATCCATCTAACATTAGTGGTTAGCTCGCTACAGTTGAGAGATTGAGGATAACACAATGACATTGTGATCAACACTATGTCGCCTTTTCTACACATGACCTGCTCATAATTGTTTTGCAGTGGCCTCTGAATGAAAGCAATTGAGTATGAAAAAATATGTGCATGATGTTACGTCATCTGTCTCATTTATAGCCTGGCACAGATAGCAAAACTACATTAAACACAACGTTAATTAGATATCATCGCCACATAACTTATGTCGAATTTAAAAGACACCGTTAACGTTACCGTTAGCTAGCTCGCAACGTCTGTTACACTGTAACTTACAGGCAGCCTCACATAAAAACGCACTGGTTAACAAAGCTTTGATTATGACCAAAGTCTATAGTAGTGAATACTCTCTCTCTCTCTCTCTGTTGTTCTAACTTACCACAAATTCACATCGTCGCCTACCTGCATGAATCCGTCCTGTCAGAGCCTTTTCCTGTCCCTTTCCTGTTAGCTAGCAGTCTCAAGCCACAGCAGCAGCTAACGGGAACCACAATGTCAGCTACAAGCAGACCTAACAGTCGCTAGCGGCGCAGCGGCCTCTGCAGCAGCAGCCTCCCCCGGGTCCTAGCGCCCGCCCGGGACACAGATTAAGATGCGATGGAGAGGTTGACGAAAAAAAAAAGAAATCACAGAGAAAATATATCGACTGATATATTGATTTATTTAGGGAGGGGGTAACTAATATTTTAGGGGTGCTAAAGCCCCACTAAAATAAGCCTAGCGACGTCCCTGATTGTACATGTTATAGATTTTGAGCTGAAACACAATGTTAGACTCTTCAGCCCTGATATTAAACAATAAAAAAAACAACAACCTGCCAAATGAGTTGTTTAATTGCTAATCTTCACATTGTAATATTTGCTGAATGATTTAGAAACAGTTTCATAGAGTCACTGATTCAGCAGTCTCTGCTCAGCCTGCTTGTCTAAAACTGGCCTCAGTCCCAAACCCCACCTCTGAGAGCTTTACTCAGTTCTAGGAAATCAGCACAGTGGTCTCATTTCTTGTGAAATCGTCAGTCTGTCTGTCCCACTGCAGCAGAAATGGCAGAAGCAAATATTCTTGTAGCACATGACCAGTTTAGCTGTTCAGTGTGTCTGGAGCTATTGAAGGACCCAGTCGCTATTCCATGTGGACACAGTTACTGTATGGGGTGTATTAAGAACTGCTGGGATCAGACTGATCATACAGGTGTCTACAGCTGCCCCCAGTGCAGAGAGACCTTTACCCCAAGGCCTGTTCTGCGCAGAAACACCATGCTGGCTGAAGTCGTGGAGGAATTAAAGAAGACAGGACTCAATCCTCCTCCTGCTCAAAGTTATGCTGGACCTGGAGATGTGCCGTGTGATTTCTGCACTGGGAGAAAGTTCAAAGCTGTGAAATCCTGTTTGACGTGCCTGGCCTCTTACTGTGAAACACACGTCAAGCCACACTATGAGGGGGCTGCTTTCAAGAGGCACAAGCTGATCAATGCAACTGGAAATCTGGAGCAGAAGCTTTGTGCTGAACACCAAAAGGTTTTGGAGGTCTTCTGTAGAACCGATCAGACGTGTATTTGCTTGTTGTGTACACAAGATGAACACAAGAGCCATGATACAGTCTCAGCTGAGAAAGAAAGGACTGGGAAACAGGTAAGGGTTTGAACCATTTCCTTGTAGCTATCCTAGAAGATAAGAATTCCCAGGGATATTTAACATGTCTGTTTACTAGGTTATACAGTTTCACATTAGATCAGATTTGAATTGTATATTAAGAGCTATTTAAAGAGCTGTAGTTTTTTATTTTTTTTTATGGATTCAAATGTATTTCAAGCTGAGTTGGGTAGTTGGAGGCAGATTGGAATTTAATGTAAAAATATTATAATTTATATTGCTAGTATTTTGTATATTTGGTTATTTTATAGAATCATATGTCTGTTTCATTGTTTAAGATATTATAGTTTAATTGGTCACCAACTTCAAAAAGTTTTCACTCGGCTTTCTCAGAGTCTCGGTGAGAGAAACAAGGTTGAATCGAACAAAGTCAAAACTTGAAAACTCTTATACGAATGCTCAACACAGACTGTGTTTCGAAGCTCGTTCACAGTGTTCTGACTACACAGAGCCAGTAAGCATAATAAACACTTTGTCAATAACCTACAGTTAGTGCGAGCCAATCACAGAAAGCTAACTCAATATTCATGGATAGCAACAACTTGGAAGATTAAGACGAGACCAATCATATGCAACAATAACAACTTGTCTATTTTGCAAACATCCTAATTTCAATATACCTATTCTGATTAAGTCGAAAGACACTTCTGTGAAGTGTCACGAACGCAAGGATTTATTTCCTAAATAAGGAAAAACTTCTGTTTCGAGCTGGTGGCTCGTAGGTAGTCAGTATCTTTCCATCCCTTATATGGGCCGCTTGCCCTGCAGCAAGAAAGAGGAAGTATGTTCAAAAACAACTACCAGTACATAATACATTATTATTATATTATACCTAAATCTTATAACCTGTAATAGCATTTAAACCTGAGCATGGAAACCCTGAACAATCAGAGCAGTAGCAACATTGTAATTTTCCCACCACATTTTCATATGCAGAAACTGTGGAAACATGAAGTTCCCAGCAAAGCCAAGCAATTATTTTAAAACTCTTTGAGGTCCGGACCAATTTTGGCTTGTTTTCCCTGTTTTCAAATTTGTGCGCACAGCTCCATAACTGTAGGGGTGACATGCAAGTGTCTCCCATCAAATGAAAGGGAACAAACTGGGCTTGCATGGAAAACAACACTCAATCTCACACTCACCCTCTTTGGTGTAGGAAACAAAAAACACACAAAAACACTTTAGAAACAATCTTCATTTCTTGTTTATTAAAACAGTCCTTCTGCTATTCCTAATCTACATTAATGATTTAGATTCTGGTATAGTAAGCAAACTTGTTAAATTTGCAGACGACACAAAAGTAGGAGGAGTGGCAAACACTGTTGCAGCAGCAAAGGTCATTCAAAATGATCTAGACAAGATTCAGAACTGGGCAGACACATGGCAAATGACATTTAATAGAGAAAAGTGTAAGGTACTGCACGCAGGAAATAAAAATGTACATTATAAATATCATATGGGAGATACTGAAATTGGAGAAGGAATCTATGAAAAAGACCTAGGAGTTTTTGTTGACTCAGAAATGTCTTCATCTAGACAATGTGGGGAAGCTATAAAAAAGGCTAACAAGATGCTCGGATACATTGTGAAAAGTGTTGAATTTAAATCAAGGGAAGTAATGTTAAAACTGTACAATGCACTAGTAAGACCTCATCTTGAATATTGTGTTCAGTTCTGGTCACCTTGCTATAAAAAAGATATTGCTGCTCTAGAAAGAGTGCAAAGAAGAGCGACCAGAATTATTCTGGGTTTAAAAGGCATGTCATATGCAGCCAGGCTAAAAGAATTGAATCTGTTCAGTCTTGAACAAAGAAGACTACGTGGCGACCTAATTCAAGCATTCAAAATTCTAAAAGGTATTGACAGTGTCGACCCAAGGGACTTTTTCAGCCTGAAAAAAGAAACAAGGACCAGGGGTCACAAATGGAGTTTAGACAAAGGGGCATTCAGAACAGAAAATAGGGGGCACTTTTTTTACACAGAGAATTGTGAGGGTCTGGAATCAACTCCCCAGTAATGTTATTGAAGCTGACACCCTGGGATCCTTCAAGAAGTTGCTTGATAAGATTTTGGGATCAATAAGCTGCTAACAACCAAACCAGCAAGATGGGCCGAATGGCCTCCTCTCGTTTGTAAACTTTCTTATGTTCTTATGTTCTTATGTTCTAACACTGCTGAATGAAACCTGAACATGAAATGAACATTGGGTACATTCTGAATAGATTGAGCTGAAAACAAAGAATGAACATATTTACAAAAGCAGCACAAACAGGGAAATAAGCACAGTGTGTAAGTGCTGCCTGTGTGCAGCGGAGTGCCAGGGGGGCTTGCACGAGCACATTTAGGCTGAGCTGCTTGTTCGTCAGGCTCTGCGTCTGTGTTCCACTTCTCATGTGAGAGAGCTGCTGTGGGGGTGGGAGGGGAGGGTGTTCTTCTTTTGGGTGCAGATATGCTGGAGCTTCTGCACTGTCATTATAAAATGAGGCTTTGTGAACAAACGCTGACATCACCACTCCCCAGACGCCTGTAACTCGACACCAAGATCAGCTGACAAGCTGCAGCAGAGAAGTGTGTCTTTCAGTAAACAAGCACAGACTCACCGTTACACACACACACACCCTTATTCACACATTAGAGAAATAGCTCAATTCTACTGCACTCGAAATATGCATTGACAAGCTGCAGCAGATTTGAGCAGTCCATCTTTTCACTAAGCAACTGTGGATCAAGTGTCCTTTTGTATTGCTGGCCGCTGTGCACTAGATGGTGTTGTATCTTACTACTATACACACATGCTGTCTGATCTAGCCTGTGCTACAGACGTCTATGGCATGGAACTAGAACTGAAGAGCAAAACATATTCGAAAACCATTCAGAATTATTGCAACATTGTAAAGAGGTAAGGGGACAAGAAAATAGAAAATATATTTGAACTAAAATGATTCTGTCAGTTTCAGTAGCATTCTTAGACAGGCCTGTGTTGGGTGTGACAGGATATCACTCAATGCCTCATCAGAAATGTCACTGTGTCACTGTGTTTCTACACAGAAGCAGCTGGGAGAGACACAGACAGAAATACAGCAGAGAATCCAGGAGAGACTGAAAGAAGTGAAGGAGCTCAAACAGGCTGTGGAGTCACTGAAAGTGGGTATTGACAAGAGGGGTTATTATTTATTATTATTATTATTATTATTATTATTATTATTATTATTATTATTATTATTAGATGGACTGGAACACATTTGAAGAAGTTTGCTGTCTATGCCTGATGTGTTTTTGATATCAATTCTAACCATGTCTCCTCTACTGTGTTCTTTCACTCAGAGATCTGCATGCATAGAAATAAAGGAAAGTGAGAAGATCTTTACTGAGCTGATCCGATCCATTGAGAAGATCCACACTGAGGTTATTGAGCTGATTGGAGCTAACGAGAAGGCTGCAGTGAATCAGGCTGAAGGACGCATGAAGAAACTGGAGCAGGAGATTGCTGAGCTAAGGAGGAGAAACGCTGAGCTGAAACAGCTTTCAGAGACAGAGGATCACATCCATTTTCTACAGGTAACATCACTGCTTGTTAGAAAATCTCAAGTACATAACTGGGACGCTTTCAGACAGACCTCTCCAATTGAATGAATCCTTGCTTTTCACCAGGAATGTTTTGGAGCCCATTCTGTTTCACTGAAAACTCCTTTCCTCCACTTTCCTGTTGTAGAATTTCCAGTCTCTCTGTGCCCCTCCTGAAGCTGGAGACTTACCCAGCGTTACTGTCAATACAGACATCTCTTTTGGGGCCGTGAGGAAAGCTGTATCTGAACTTAAAGACCATATTGAGGACTTCTGCAAGGGGGAATTAGTCAAAATAACC
Source organism: Polyodon spathula (assembly GCF_017654505.1). Taxonomy (NCBI): domain Eukaryota; kingdom Metazoa; phylum Chordata; class Actinopteri; order Acipenseriformes; family Polyodontidae; genus Polyodon; species Polyodon spathula. Next base: position 12,625 of record NW_024474169.1, on the reverse strand, counting down.
ACAACAGGTTGGTGTGAAATAGATTCCTTTGGTAGAGATTTCTCAAATAGACCATGGCTTGAGGAGGGACAGGACTTGCAAGACATTAATAAAGACCTCTTGCAGATTGTTGGTTATATGAGTATTGTAGCAGAGAGAAAGGAGGAGGGAGCAGGCAGCAGGGAGGAGACACCATGGAGGAGGGAGCAGGGAGGAGGAGGAGGATGTGTGTAGGAGGGAGAAGGGAGGTGGGAGCAGGTAGGAGGGAGAAGGGAGCAGGGATGACAGCAGGGACTGATGAAGCAGGGAGGAGGAAGAGAAGAGGGAGAGAGGGAGGAGGAGGGACTGATGAAGCAGGAGCAGGTGTGATGTGAGGATGGAGCAGACAATGACTGATGAGGCAGGGAGGAGGTGTGATGTGAGGATGGAGCAGACAATGACTGATGAAGCAGGGAGGATTTGTGATGTGAGGATGGAGCAGACAATGACTTTTGGATGTTTGATGCACAAGAGTGTCCTAATATGGACACAGTACTGTTGGGCAAAGAGATATGATGGAAAGGAAGGAATTCAAGACTCCAGTGCAGTGCAGGCGTGTTCACATTAACTTTGGCTGCTGCACCGATATGGATGGAATGCATCTTCATTGTAATCGTGAACATCTTGAAGTACGGATTTTTACACAATTAAATGTCGTGAATAAGCCTTGTTTCTTTTCAGATTGCTGTTTGGAGTCTTGTGTGTGTTGTGTATTAATCCACATGTTTCAATTCTATTTCTCTCAGTGAATGAAGTTGCAGTTTGCAGTCTGCAGGCTCCAGAGCCAAGGAACAGAGCTGAGTTTTTGAAATGTAAGTCTGTTTTCACTGAAGCATTTGATTGAAAGATGTGTCACTCCATTGTGAGAAGAGCTAACACTACAGAACAGGGAGGGGTGGAGCTTGAGGCCAGCAATTATTATTATTTATTTGTAATTGTGAAGCCATTAATCTACACTCCTCTCCAGCAAGTATTGGTTCAGATGAATACATGCAGAATGACTGGGGGAGGGGCACTGGTTGCATGTTCTTCCACTCAGACCTTTCTCTCCCTAAATAGCTTTGTATCCTTGAATAGATAATCATCCCATCTTTTAACTCACCCAAAATACAAATAATCCTTTTACTCCCTTCTGTCCCTTTGTACCTCAACGCCTCTTCTGTTTTCAAGCTGTAGCCTTCTCTTAGAAACAGCCTTTATAAAAAGACCCTGCTGTAGTATGTATTGATCAGTCTGTCTTTGTGTTGGTTTTGTACCATTCAAACCTAGTGGAGATTTTTGCAGTGATTTGACTTTTCTACCCGTCTCTCTTCTACCCGTCCTCTTCTCTTCAATCAGATTCCTGTCAGCTCACACTGGACCCCAACACAGCGCATAGAAACCTCTGTCTGTCTGAAGGGAACAGAAAGGTGACATGGAGGAGAGAGACCCAGCGATGTGCTGATACCCCAGAGAGATTTGATTGCTGGTTCCAAGTGCTTTGCAGAGAGGGTTTGTCTGGGACTCGCTGTTACTGGGAGATTGAGTGCAGTGGGGGACGGGCTTCTATAGGAGTAACATATAAAGGAATCAGCAGGAAAGGAGGGGATTGTTCCTGTGCTCTTGGATACAATGACAAGTCCTGGAGTTTGTTCTGCTCTGGTTCCAGTTACACTGCCTGGCACAATAACAATAAAACTGCAATAACTGCCCCCCGCTCCCCCAGAATAGGAGTGTATCTGGACTTTAATGCCGGCACTCTGTCCTTTTATGGCGTCTCTGACACAATGACCCTCCTGCACAGATTCCAAACCACATTCACTGAGCCGCTCTATCCTGGGTTTTGGCTTTGGTTATTATGATTCCCCTGTAACAATCTACCAGCTGAACTAGACTGTCTTGTGTTGTAAGAAACCCTTTGTATTGAACTCCCTGTCTGTCCTCTCCACTCCTTGGCTGAAGGGAATGTTCAATCTGACACAACTTTGGATGAAAGTTAGGGGGTAAAACGGCGCCCCCTGCAGCGTGAAACGAGGTGAATTATTTGTTTTTACACTTGGGGCCGAGGCAGACTCATTTTTACTGTTTAATCTGTCAGGGGAGTGTTTTTGTAATTGCAAACACTCACAACTGGACAGCTGTTTCAGCATCAAATGTTCAAAATGTCCTGAGTATTTATTGATTACAAACACATACACAGCACCAAGTGGCAGACTTAGTTGGCATCTCTGCACAGTGCTAGAATTCCCACAGCAAGTACTGAGAAGTATCTCTTAAGCTGATTGTAGCTCACTAAATAATCCCACAATGTGTTCCTATATTGCACTCCATTGGCTACATAGGTCTCAAATGTGCAGGTTTGAAAAACATGACGGGCAAGATTCTCAGAAAACCATGATCTTGTTTCGAGTTGGATTTTGTCTATCAAATTAATATTTATAGATATTTATAGTATCTAGCTGAACTATTTGGGATTTAGGTGCATCTGGCAAATCTGTAAACCCTGGGGCTTCATACATACCTTTATACAGGCAAGCAATAGGTACAAGATGCCTTTTCCTCGTGTTATTATTAGAATTTTGTTTGTAAATGATCCCATTCTGAAATGGTTGGATAATTACCCTAACGAGCATTTAATTAGATGCATCGGGTCTACTCGTCAGGCAGTTCAAAGTTTCAATATTATAACTGTTTGCTTATTTGAACAATAATGTGAGTGAAATATCATCACAAGAAAGAAGACATTTCCATGGATATCGTAAATCCCAATCAAACTGCATTACATGTGGAATCTGCCCACAGTGGAAAAGCAGAAACGTGTTTTAAGCCTGGCCTTTGTCGCCCTCTTCAGGACAAACTGTGCAGCTGCGCAGAGCCTGATTGAAAGCAATTCTTTTCACTTGGTGTGGTTCCATTGGAAATGTAGGGCCCTATTCACACAACCTTGAGGACTGTTCTAAGCGCTGTTTTATTAAAGACTCTTTATTGTAGCTTAAATCAAGTTAAATCAAGTTGTTTAGAGAGGGTGAGAAGTTTATTTGTTAATTTTATTGGTTATTATTATTCAAAGCACTGTTTAATGTCAGCAGTCTTTATAATCACGTTTTAAATTAAAACCAAAACATGAATGTAAATAAGCACCATTTTAATACCCTTTATTTTATGTTTCTGTGCTTAAATTAATGCAAACCTTTTTTCCCTGTACTTTTCCTTTAAATGTTTTGTAAAGTTTTAATTTTCAATAAATGTTTTGTTCTGCACCTACTTCTGAAATGAACATAAACTAAGTGGACTGTCAACAGCAGCTGCTCTCTGGAAAGAGCACAAAAAAGCTTTGGAGAAAATGTTAAACACACATAAAATATATTCTACTATAACAATGAGCACACAGTGTTGCTTTAACTAAACAATACCAGCAGAGCAGCCTGTTTCATACAGGTCTTTGTAACTAAACAATACCAGCAGAGCAGCCTGTTTCATACAGGTCTTTGTAACTAAACAATACCAGCAGAGCAGCCTGTTTCATACAGGTCTTTGTAACTAAACAATACCAGCAGAGCAGCCTGTTTCATACAGGTCTTTGTAACTAAACAATACCAGCAGAGCAGCCTGTTTCATACAGGTCTTTGTAACTCAACAATACCAGCAGAGCAGCCTGTTTCATACAGGTCTTTGTAACTAAACAATACCAGCAGAGCAGCCTGTTTCATGCAGGTCTTTGTCCAGTGACTGCTGGGTCTGATGCAAGAAGAATAAAACAGAGCGATTCAGTCTATTGTATCTTTCAAAGGTTTGCCTGCCAGTTGAAGGAGCCAATGATAGCAGGATAATACTATTGTGAAGCTGCTCAAAGAACACTACAGGCACAGTCCTGAATCCTCCCAGAAGCTGAGGGGGTGAAGTATAGAAGAACTGAAATGTCCGCTCTGGATAGACAAACACCAAAAAGATAACAAAGTTACAAACTGAATGAAAGGAGACAGTACAGTATTGTGGGAGAAAATAAAAGCAGGTTTTTCCCATCTTCAGCGTGCCCAGCTGGCATGAGCCTGTGAGGCTCTGTTGTCTTCAGAGCGCGAGCTCGGGTTCAAATGATTTCAGTCGCTTCTCGACTCTGGGATCAAGCTATCAGACACTTCCAGATGGTTAGTCAAGCTAACAGTCCCTAAAAGAGTCTAAAACATCCCATTTAAAACACACGAGAGCCCCATGCAGCCAGTCTACCGAGGCTAAGTGCTTGAGAAAGAGAGAGGGAGAGAGGTCTAAAGGAAAGGGGTGCATATCTCACTGCTCATGAACACACTGCTCCCAGGTAGGAAACCCACTGATCCTCAGCTACTGCTCCTAGTGATCTCACACAGCTCCAATCCTCCAAGTCCACAGCTCGAGTTGCAATCTGCTTTCTCAGCTTCTCACACGGCACAGCACACAGCTCCCAACTTACAGCTCCCAGCTCCAGCACAGTTCATCTCCAGCACCCCCAGCTCAACACTCCCCACCCCACACTGTATACTCTCAATCCATCACGTCTCATCAGCTAGACCAGCTGCACACCTCCAGCTCTGGCATAGTTTCGTTTTAACCCCATTGAAGGCGAGAGCACAGTGAAAAGTCTGTTTAAAATGTGTTGTTTTAGAATCAGCTTGTTTCCCATTTTCGCTGATCAGCACGGGGATCAGTAAGGTGTGGAATGGATTGGGAGTCCCTGGAGGAGTGCACAATCCCTGGCTCTGTTCTGAGAGTCCGATCTGCTCGCTTTATTAACCTGTTTTTATCACAGTTTGGAGCTGCACTGCTGGAGGAGTGCTTGGAGAGGCTGAAGCAGTTGTTTCCAGATCAGTCGTTCCCTGACACTGAGACACTTTCTCTAAGCTGCTGGTCTCCCCCGCAGTGGAGCGATACTGTGATGAACCAGGACCTGTGCTGAGGTTTGGGAACTGATCTAGTCTGTCTCTAAATAGCGTGGATGAAAAGACCTTCAGCGAGGGAGGCTGGGTGTGGATGACACTGTGCAAGCCAGCGCTCCCTAAAAGATCAGGGTCCTTCAATGGAGGGTTCTGTACACCATGTAGAGTACAAATCCAAGGAGGGTATGAGGAGGTTGTATAATGCACTGGTGAGAGCGCACTTGCACTACTGTGTCCAAGTCTGATCACCACAGTGAGGGACACTGTGGCCCTGGAGAGAGTCCAGCAAAGAGCAAACTATTTCCTTACAGCGTCTCCACTCAGCGGAAAGGGACCCAGTGAATCAGTACAAGTTCAAGGTAAATCTAGGTTTGAAGGTGTTATTTCTAAATGATAAACAGCATTTTCTAATAGCGATAGTGCCTCTCAATGATGGATCTACCGTGTGATAACTGACCTTGACTTTCTTTAGCGCACTCGCCTTTGACTCGGGACGAATAACTCCCCTCACGATCAAATATCACTCGATAGAGCCATCATCGACAGGCACTGACGCAGAGAGATAGAGCGCATAATGGGGTCATTGAGGAGCATTTCAATATTGTTTTTGCCAAGGACTGTGCTTTTTGTTCTACACAATGACACTAGCGTTGCATGTTTCCAAAGGGGCTTCGTTTACTGTGGTAAAGCCCTTTGTGCGAGGGGAAGGGCCAGGACTTCACCACTGTTTGTGTGTTTGTGTGGGTGCGTCAACAAGGCCCAGTCACCAAGCTGCTTTTAAACAAACAAAACAGAGAAATCAGAATAAACTGTTTAAACAAAACCTGTGTGTGAACTAAATTAACAAAACTCTATACTATCAGTCCAGACGGCCGAGTCATTTACTAGTACACAGCCCTGCTTTCCCTGACTAGCGTTTGTAAAGGGAGTTTTTACCTTCCAGCTCTTTCTCACTCTCTTTCCGCTGTAACAAACCCACCTAAGCCAGTGTGAATGCCACGCTGGGGTCCGAGTAGCGCTGCATCACCTTTGTTATCCGGTAGGGTCCGGAATAGAGTTAGGTGCGCTTGTGCAGCTTTAACAATCAGCAGATTGTCCTCTGGCTGAAATGAACAGCAGTCTGGGAGCTGAAGTAATGATCCAAAGCTTTGATTAAATTACAATAAATAGTTAAAAACCCAGTAAATAAGCAAAATACCACAGGCTGCAATCCATCAAGAAATGCTATCCCAATTCCAGCCAGTGGGGGAGCACTCGAGCTCAGCCAGATTTCCCTATAGTAGGAGTTTCACTGGAGTGATTAAAGGGACTAGTGCATAAGAGAGAATAAATGTGACAACAAAACTCAAAGAAACACCCAAACAAAACCCAATGAAATCAATACAGACAAATATCAAACGAAGCAAATCAACAATCAAATACTAAAGCATGAAGCCACCCACTGAAACACGGAGTGTAGGGTTATACTGTAGTACAGGTTATCCCTCCCTCCAGAGGAGAGGTGATCCGCCCGCAGTATAGTGTCCCCCAGGTAGAAAGCATGCAGCAATATAGGACAGGACACAGGATGTACCCCCCAGTCCATTACCAGTTATTACCAGCAGCTACTGTTAATCAAATGAAAGGGTGCGATTGACAGCATCCATTAACAAAGAGATGAGAAGCGAGCTAACGGTTCTTTATCAATATGAATCAATATGGTATTTTGTTAGATTGCTTTCTTTCAAAAACAATGAAATGTATCTCAATAGAAGAGATTATTGTGAGTGAATGACAAAGAACAAAATCAGAAGCGTATGAGAAGCACCGCAAACCGGGCGGGCAGTGAAACGGATGAATCGTGCGGTGCAGTTTTTTGAAGGCGTTTCGCGTTGTTTTTGATGCCCAGTCCGGCAGTTGTGTCGAGTCCCGTCTCATCCCGCTCCCGTTTCACAGACCCGGATCAGCACTAGCGGTGCCCGCCTGCCTTCGTGTTCTGTGAAACCCGCTGCTAATATTGGGCTCGGCGTAAAAAGGCATCACGAATTTCCAGAAAACATACCGATTTAAACACAACGAGCTGATGAAAAGCAGAACTTGTGTCCTTCGAGCCGGATTTGAACCCGCGACCTAAGGATGCCCGGGCTTCACCACTACAGCCCTCCGCTCTACCAGCTGAGCTATCGAAGGCAGGTCTGAGACACACCGCGGCCAGACTGTCTGAATCAAGCACTTCATGACAATGAATTAAAATGCATCCATTCAAACCGTAAACCAACTGCTACATGCGAGAAGCGTCTTAAATGTCATGTTTCAATTGCTGAATGCATTCTAATATATTTATAGCGGAGTGCAGCTCACGGGTAAAGCAGTCAGCTGTTTATAGCTCCTGGATAATAAGCACTTTGAGAAGTGAGCGGCATTTTAAACTAGCGGGTCAGGCTGCCCAGCTCACGGCCAGAGCGGAGGGCCGATGCCTTGCGGTGCTGGTGGTCACCAGACGGCAACTCTGGCTTTCCCAGGCTAGAGTTCATGTGGAAATCACAAGCTTGGAAGAGCGCTGATCAGCGGCATTGTAAACACTAACATTGTGCTCATATTTTGTAGAAAGGCAGCAGAGCGAAAGAGAGGGGTGGGCAGCTGGTGTCCCAGGGGGTGTGTTGCGTGTGTGGGTAGGGAGTGGGACACACTGAGACACCCAGAGCACTGGCGCTTCCCAAGCCCCGCCTCGCAGCGACTCCGGCCCGTTCGGACGGTCCTGGCCGGGCAATCGCCTTCACTGGAACCCCTCGTCTTGCAGTTAAGGAGCTGTGTTAGCTTTGAACAAGATGAGCTGAGCGGGTTACTGAACATCCCAGCAACATTTCAAACTGCAACACAGCCTCCAATCCCAAAGAGAAACGCCGGGTTAGCGATTTCAAAACGGAATTCAAAATCAACATCAATAATAATGGATCGATATTATCGTAAAATACCAATATTATAGAAATAAGCCGCGTTATAATATTAAACATTCCTGAAGAGACTCTTTCTGCTTCTTTTTCTCTCACATAAATTGGCAAACCTTGTCATAGCAATGCTCTCCCAGCCTGTCTTCATTCTTGTTTTGCGCAAACTCCCTCTTCACAGTGTTCGCCTCAGTTAGCAAACGCTTGAGCCGAACAGACCAGAACCAGAACCAAATTACAAACTGTTCTCGAACCTTCTCCTAGTAGAACCGCTTCCGAACTCAGCTTAGCAACGCGGCTCCTAGACCCGGACACCATGCAATTTATTGCAGTTTCGCTTGAGCTGAAAGGGGATTTTTTTTTGGTGTAAAATTGTACTGTAAATGCAAATGTGTTTATCCGTACAGTTCAAATGAATATCAGTGCTTAATACTTGTATAGTTAATAATAATAATGAATATTATTATTATTATTATTATTATTATTATTATTATTATTATTACTTGCAGCCACTAATAGTTTAATATGGTTGTTTATTTTCTGCGAGTCGCAGCTCCTGCAGAGCGGACGCGTCCCTCCTTCACGTTTACAGCCACGCCTCTCCACGCGTGTGCGTGTCCACGGCATTGGTGTTTCTGAGGTTCAGTTACAGGGGTGCAATGAACCTGGGCCCAGGACACAGGGGGACAAAAAAACACAAAAGCAATTTACAATCGAGTTTCAATTAAAACAGACCCTAGCAGAGCGCATATAGCGCTGCTGTGATTGGATACAAGCTGAGAGGCTGCGCTGCTGTGATTGGATACAAGCTGAGAGGTCTGCGCTGCTGTGATTGGATAAAGCTGAGAGGCTGCAACTGCTGTGATTGGATACAAGCTGAGAGCTCGCTGTAGTCCAAAAACTGTGCATTGGATACAAGGCTGAGAGGCTGCGCTGCTGTGATTGGATACAAGCTGAGAGGCTGCGCTGCTGTGATTGGATACAAATGCAGTCTTTAGCGCTCGGAATGTAGTCCAAAATCACACGAGCATGCAGCATCCTGGTAAATGCAGTGTGTCCAAATTGGATACCGAGCATGCGCAACGAGCGCTGCTGTGATTGGATACAAGCTGAGAGAGGATACTGCTGCTGCGCTGTGTGATTGGATACAAGCTGAGAGGCTGCGCTGCTGTGATTGGATACAAGTGTGAGAGGCTGCGGCTGCTGTGATTGGATACAAGCTGAGAGGCTGCGCTGCTGTGATTGGATACAAGCTGAGAGGCTGCGCTGCTGTGATTGGATACAAGCTGAGAGGCTGCGCTGCTGTGATTGGATACAAGCTGAGAGGCTGCGCTGCTGTGATTGGATACAAGCTGAGAGGCTGCGCTGCTGTGATTGGATACAAGCTGAGAGGCTGCGCTGCTGTGATTGGATACAAGCTGAGAGGCTGCGCTGCTGTGATTGGATACAAGCTGAGAGGCTGCGCTGCTGTGATTGGATACAAGCTGAGAGGCTGCGCTGCTGTGATTGGATACAAGCTGAGAGGCTGCGCTGCTGTGAGGGATACAAGCTGAGAGGATACAAGCTGAGAGGCTGCGCTGCTGTGATTGGATACAAGCTGAGAGGCTGCGCTGCTGTGATTGGATAGAGGCAAGCTGAGAGGCTGCGCTGCTGTGATTGGATACAAGCTGAGAGGCTGCGCTGCTGTGATTGGATACAAGCTGAGAGGCTGCGCTGCTGTGATTGGATACAAGCTGAGAGGCTGCGCTGCTGTGATTGGATACAAGCTGAGAGGCTGCGCTGCTGTGATTGGATACAAGCTGAGAGGCTGCGCTGCTGTGATTGGATACAAGCTGAGAGGCTGCGGCTGCTGTGATTGGATACAAGCTGAGAGGCTGCGCTGCTGTGATTGGATACAAGCTGAGAGGCTGCGCTGCTGTGATTGGATACAAGCTGAGAGGCTGCGGCTGCTGTGATTGGATACAAGCTGAGAGGCTGCGCTGCTGTGATTGGATACAAGCTGAGAGGCTGCGCTGCTGTGATTGGATACAAGCTGAGAGGCTGCGCTGCTGTGATTGGATACAAGCTGAGAGGCTGCGGCTGCTGTGATTGGATACAAGCTGAGAGGCTGCGCTGCTGTGATTGGATACAAGCTGAGAGGCTGCGGCTGCTGTGATTGGATACAAGCTGAGAGGCTGCGCTGCTGTGATTGGATACAAGCTGAGAGGCTGCGCTGCTGTGATTGGATACAAGCTGAGAGGCTGCGGCTGCTGTGATTGGATACAAGCTGAGAGGCTGCGGCTGCTGTGATTGGATACAAGCTGAGAGGCTGCGGCTGCTGTGATTGGATACAAGCTGAGAGGCTGCGCTGCTGTGATTGGATACAAGCTGAGAGGCTGCGCTGCTGTGATTGGATACAAGCTGAGAGGCTGCGCTGCTGTGATTGGATACAAGCTGAGAGGCTGCGCTGCTGTGATTGGATACAAGCTGAGAGGCTGCGCTGCTGTGATTGGATACAAGCTGAGAGGCTGCGCTGCTGTGATTGGATACAAGCTGAGAGGCTGCGCTGCTGTGATTGGATACAAGCTGAGAGGCTGCGCTGCTGTGATTGGATACAAGCTGAGAGGCTGCGCTGCTGTGATTGGATACAAGCTGAGAGGCTGCGCTGCTGTGATTGGATACAAGCTGAGAGGCTGCGGCTGCTGTGATTGGATACAAGCTGAGAGGCTGCGCTGCTGTGATTGGATACAAGCTGAGAGGCTGCGCTGCTGTGATTGGATACAAGCTGAGAGGCTGCGCTGCTGTGATTGGATACAAGCTGAGAGGCTGCGGCTGCTGTGATTGGATACAAGCTGAGAGGCTGCGGGATACAAGCTGTGATTGGATACAAGCTGAGAAAACTGCGGCTGCTGTGATTGGATACAAACTGAGAGGCTGCGGCTGCTGTGATTGGAAACAAGAGAAACACAACGACAAATTGGAAAACAAAATAGCAAATCAGAAAACACAACGACAAACTGAAAAACAAAATAGCAAATGGAGAAAAACGAGGCTGCGCTGCTGTGAATGGGACAACAAACTGCAAAACAAAATAGCAAATCAGAAAACACAACAACAAACTGAAAAACAAAATAGCAAATCAGAAAACACAACAACAAACTGCAAAACAAAATAGCAAATCAGAAAACACAACGACAAACTGCAAAACAAAATAGCAAATCAGAAAACACAACAACAAACTGAAAAACAAAATAGCAAATCAGAAAACACAACAACAAACTGAAAAACAAAATAGCAAATCAGAAAACAAAAAGACATGAACTCTGAACCGGAAAGGGAGGGGAGATTGGTAAAGGGTGTCACGTCACTGATTGGAGGAGCAGCATGTCAATCACTGCTGCAGCACTGTGGGCGGAAGCACTTGGACACTAGCCTGGAGAGACTCTTCCCTCATGTTTGAATTTGAATAATGATTTTATTAGTCCTTACATTAGAAAAACCGAGTGTGAAATAAACGAGCACAAAACATTATTCAAATTCAAACATGAGGAAAGTGACTTACCCCGGTTCAGAGTTCATGTCTTTTTGTTTTCTCATTTGCTATTTTGTTTTTCATTTTGTTGTTGTGTTTTCTGATTTGCTATTTTGTTTTCAGTTTGTCGTTGTGTTTTCTGATTTGCTATTTTGTTTTTCAGTTTGTCGTTGTGTTTTCTGATTTGCTATTTTGTTTTTCAGTTTGTTGTTGTGTTTTCTGATTTGCTATTTTGTTTTGCAGTTTGTCGTTGTGTTTTCTGATTTGCTATTTTGTTTTTCAGTTTGTTGTTGTGTTTTCTCATTTGTTAATTTGTTTTGCAGTTTGTTGTTGTGTTTTCTGATTTGCTATTTTGTTGTTCACGTTGTGTTTTGCACTTCAGGGCCACCGTAGGCAGCAGGTGGCACATTAAAACACCTGCTATATGTAGGACACACTTGTAAGTTGTTCTGTAAGTGGTGTGTCAGTGTGTTTGTGTATTTGTGTGTGTCTGTGTGTGTCTGTGAGCTGCTTTCAAGTCTTGCAGTGGTGACTCTTCCTACAGCTAGCTGGACATCCTATTTGACTCTGGTTTGTTTGTTCAGAGAATCTTGGCACTCCATCTTGCTCAGCCAGTCCTGTGTTTGTTTCTAGACTGTGCCTGTATGTGCTGTTTTATGTGCACTGGAAAACAATGCAGAGAAACAAATTGAAACCTGAAGACTTCTAGTCGAAACGTTTGCCATTGAATTGGTTGTGTTTCTTGTATTAATTCTAAATGAAACCAAACCCGTACATTTTGAAGTGAATTCAAGACCACGATTAAAAAACTGTTTTATCAAAGCGTGTCGTTATTGGCGCTTTGTCTGTAATTTTGTGGAATGACCACGAGGTGGCACCAAAGTCCAGCTTTTCAGAGAACAGCTGCGTTCCCCTCACCAGGCAATGCTGTAGTCTTCTCAATTGAAGACTGTTCAGGGAACCGAAAATACAGAAAACTAAATCAGTAAAGGTGGCTGGACAGCAGCTGCATTGTCAAGTGATGGGAAAAGATTCAGCTGTATGGTCTGATTAATTTAATAGAGAATTGAACACTGAGGGGAACATCCACCCCCTTTATACAGTGTGTGAGGGAGAGAAGAAAGCACTTCCCTGTTGAAACAAAGCAGCACTGTGTGTGTGTGTGTGTGTGTCTCAGTGTGTGTGTGCGTTTGCATATAGATAACAGTGTAGAATACAAGATCAACTTTTTATCTCAATCTGCACTGAAAACAGAGTCATCCATAAGTGGCCTGTATCTGAGA
>NW_024474168.1:0-1513 GCF_017654505.1 Polyodon spathula | reverse complement strand
CATAAAAAAACAAAATCACTAAAACACACAGATAACAAACACTCCTGTAGTGAAGCAATCGCTCTGTAGCGCTGTATCTCTCACCCACGCTGTATTGAGTTTGCTTCAGAGCTGCACACTGAGCCCTCATGCACAGGTCATTGGATTGCTTTCATTTTTGCAGTCCCTGTGAAGTGTTATTTCCCCTCAGTGTAATACACAACCAGAGCTTTCAACTCTAATCCTCTCCAATTCAAATTGCCATCCCGTCAACCAATCAGATAGAAGCTGGACCCGCTCCTCAAATAGAAGCAGCAGCTCTGATTGGTCAGAGTGCACTGTGGGGGCGTGGCTGCTCCGTGTGAAGTGCAACCCGATTGCTTGTAGTCATGGTAATGCTGTATGAACACATGTTCTGTGTTGATGCATAACCACTGTTTGTATGCTTGGGGTTGTGCAATTCTTTTCATATAGTCCATCACCTTGGACCCTCGTGTCAGGGACATAATAATAAGAGCCAGGGCTGCGCACATGTGCTACAGTATAGGGCAGGGAGCTCCAACCCTGCTCCTGGAGAGCTACTGGGGCTGCTGGCTTTCACTTCAACACACCTCTCACTTACTGAACTGCACCAGGAACTGGCTTCATTAGTCCAGATTAACAGGTGCTCCAGATCTGTAGCCAGTGCTGATGTAAAGACACCTTGAAAACCTGCAGGATTGGGGCTCTCCAGGAGCGAGGCTGGAGAGACCCCTGGTATAGGGCACTGAGAAGAGATAGGGAGCCGTTTAGAAAGCTCATTGACAAATATTCACTTGAGAGAATACAAGGAAAGAGGGGCACATGCATTCTTTGTATAATTATCTATCCCTTAGCCCAGCGGAATTGATTCTAATAAACGTAACTGTTCCACACTGCCAGCGTATGTTTAAAATACAACATTAATATAGCATTTAGATTTCAAGAGCATGTCACTTTAACATGCTTTGCATGAAATATTTTCTAAGCAAAGTTGGTAAAGCAGGAGAAAGGCAGACACAACTCAAGCACACCCTATCCACTTCATCTGATCAACTTAATAAATGTCCAGCAGAATAATGAGATCCTGTTCTGTACATACGAAACGTATCTATTGAATAGAAAAGATGCAATCCAGACAGACTTCAGTTCTGGAGCCAGGAACATTACTCAGCTGTATGTCTTGAAGCAAAGGTGGCTGATGGAAAACCTCCTCCCGAAACTAATAAAAAAAACAGAAACAGTCATTTTAATAATAATTAAACCCAGGGTAATAACAGCATGTATAATGTGTTATAAATACCGAATAGATGATACAAGAAATCTGCAATTAATGAAATTATAAAACTGTATATTAGCTGTAAACACATCAGGACAAATCACATGAAACACAAATGATTGACACTTCATTGTCTGGGTCCTTTATTTTGTATTTGAAATTAATCTGCTGATTGAAAAAGGTTTTTCATTATTTGTAAAAACAATAACAACACCTGCCATAGCAGTGTCAATGTGG
>NW_024474167.1:0-5000 GCF_017654505.1 Polyodon spathula | reverse complement strand
TGTCTCCATGGGCAGCCAGCACGGCACTGATTGGACGTGGCAGCTAGCGATTCTGCAAGGTGCTTTTTAAATTGTGCTGGAGGGATACGGGACCATTCCTCAATGATTACCAGCCTCTAATTCCTTCAGGTTGGGTTGTATTGGGGTGGAAATCTGCAGTCAAGTCAGAATGGCCTTTACATAGAGAGAGTCACATCACTTTAGGGACTGATCCTTATGAAAAAGCCTCAGTAGTAATTTGTGACTTCTTGAAAACGGAAGCACCTGCCAACCAAGCACCTCTTATCAGCCCTCTATCAAAGTGTGTCAAATCTGTGATCCCATCGTGGTTATAGAGCTTTCACTCTCCTCTCATCTCCCCGACAGGAGACAGAATCCGTAACACAGAGCATCACACAGCACTGCCTGTTGCACAGTCTCATCAGTGTGCTTGGGATTGACAGCACTGTGTGCTGAAGCTGCAGATATACAAACACTCCCCAGCTCTACACTGCATCGCTGCACTAAAGGGGTTTCTCTTAGAGATTATGAAGAATGGAACTGATGTCAGATTCCCATGTTATTGTGACACAGCAGGCCCAGAACACTCTCTGGTTATTTCTTTCTGTTTTCTAGTCTTCTCTATTTTCACTCTGAGTTTTTATCCTGCCCAGAACATTACTTTGTTTCCTCTCCCCCCTGACTTCCTTCCTGTGTCACAGGTAATGGGGCCCCCACTTGAATTGGGAGAGGAAACCAAGACTGGAAAACAAAACTAATGTTCCGATCAGGAGAGATCTCTTCATAGATCTATTGTTGAGATTCTGTGTATAAACAGTGTGTAACCCCAGCCTGGGATTTCACAGCGCTGTTTTCTGAAGCTGAAGATGAATTGCTGACAAACACTCTCCAGCTGCAACAGGTGCCCAAAGTCTTCATTGTGTCACTTCGATTATAGGAATCATTTGACTGAGCAATGGAAACTTTCCACTGGGCACAGCAGCTCAAGTACATGCTGGTACTGTGTCCCCTTGTTATTGTAGCACAGAGCTGTGCTTTCTTTCCTCCTGTACTAGGACCCCTCTGGAGTCTTGCACTGGGGTCTGGGGTCCTATTACCTGTAGCACAGCAGTGAAGTGAGTGGTGAGAGTAAACCAAGTCCTGCCAAGTCTGGAAACACAAAAGAGAAGAGAATGCTGTTCTGTAATGAGAGGATTGGAATGTCTCGGTTCAGACACGTTTAAAGGGATCCGGCTTGAAGAACAAATCAGTGAGAAACACTTCAATGAAAGCAAACGGTGGAAATGTTTGGAACCATATTGTTTATTTTGCTTGGTTTGCTTCACTGAGGAGACAAGGAATGACAAGGAAATAGAAAGAGATGCGAAGTCCTATTCCAGTGCTCAGAAAGTAAACAGAGTGCAAAGTCCTCCTTACTCAGCTGCTGCACCCTCACCTCGTACAGACAGGTCCTGTACCTTGGGCACTCCAGCTCAAACAAGGGCTGTGAATCAGCTTAGTTGACTTTATTAGGACAGCCCTGAAAATAAGAAATAACACAAAATACAACAGATAAGGGTGCAGAAACTTCACCATAAACATTAACCAGCAATCACAATAAATAAGGGTCCTTTCCATACATGCACAGCCTCCAGTATCTCTGCAATGGACTCTGACCAGCGCATGACTGACTGAACCTGTAATAAACTGATAAAACAGGGAGTCAGAAATATTAACAAGCAAGCAAACTGTCTATGCATGCAGACATGTGGAGAACCTTTGATCTGTCTGCTTGGCTATCTTTCTGTAGAAACTCCCCTCCAACACGTATTGGGGCAGATGAGTAAATGCAGAGCGACTGGGGAATGTGTGTGCATTTCACCCCACTGTTCAGACTCTGTTCTTACTGAGTATCTTGATATCTCTGAATAGATGTGTGCCCCCTCTTCAGATTTTAATGAGCAAGCTGTCTCAAATGAGCAGCGGTACCTCACAATGTTATCAGTTTAGTAGAAATGACAAACAACTAAATAACCCCTAAATATATTGAGATCCCTGAATTTACAAAAGCAATTCAATGATTTCATCTTCATCTTCCCTTCAGTGCTCCGTCATTCCAGGTACAGTGTTCCTGTTCCTTCTCACATTTCCATTGCTTGATTTTCAAACAGAATATTTTGAAGCAACACGGGGTAAATATTTGAGAGCTTTCAATGACTTCCTGTGCTGGGAGCCTCTTCACTCCCTGTGCTTCCTTGGGTCATTCAACTGCATCATCAATATCTTGGTAACTCCAGGAAATCAGAAAGACAGGTATGTTTAACTTGCTGTGAAATCATCAGTCTCCCTGTCTCATTCCAGCCCAGGATCACACTTCATGGGGAATCGAGGGTATTGACACAACTATTCCAATGGCTGGAGTTCCATCCTTCTTATATTCCTGTACAGAACTAGACACTCTAACACAGCAGTCAAAAACATTGTTAATACTGGGAGAAATCAGGAGAAATGGACAGTCTAAACATGGAAACAATCTTGTTCTTGTTATTTGAAATGCTTACTAACTATTCCAGCAAGAATTGCCTCTGAAAACTCTTGTCCAGGCTGATTGTGTGGAAACGAGGTGGGGAAGCATATTGGAGGTGCGCTGGGCACTGAAGTCCACAGGGTAAGCATTGTGCACTGCAGCCCGTGCAACAGTCATACGCTTCCCCACAATCAGCCTCCAGGAGTCTTTTCAGAAGCAATGTTTTGCTGGAATAGTTAGTAAGCACGGTGAATAAAATCTAATCAGAAACAGCCAGAGAAAATCCTCATCAGGTAAGAAATGTAAAGAACATGATGACGTTTAAACCTTTAACCTCAGTGTGCTCCCCATGAGTGTTCATTAATATCTATCTATCAGGAGAGTTTTCAAAATGAGCAATTGTATCTGTTCATGAAAACACAGCAGCCTTGCTGATTGAAATGAAATCTCTTTGAAATGTTTGATGAATTGGGTCAGGAGGTGGGGTCCTATTACCTGTAACACAGGAAGGAAGGAAGTGAACGGGGAGAGGAAACCAGTGTGGGGGCTGCAGGATCAGTGGGCTTCACCTGAGTCAAAGAGAGTGGAAATAAAGAAGTGTGGGAAACAAAACGAGCAACAGCAAAACAAGAAGGGACTTGAGAGAATGATGCTCTGCTGATGAGAGGGAAGACATTGTCTGAAAATAATACAACAAATAGTGCACAGATTTGAAAAGTAGCTCCCTTGATTCTAAGCTTTGTTTGAGTGTCTGTTCTGTAGGAAATGGTTTTAACACATGAAATCAGCACTGTAATAAATGAGTATGTCAGTAACGTACACACCCTGTCTGATAACACTAGAACATGTCTAGTTCTCATAATATACAGCCTGGCCTGGACTGGAGGGACCACCCTTCACGTTCTCTTAGGGGGGTGAGCAGTTCAGACTCTGTGCCTCAAGCTTGCCCTGAACTGGAGGGAAGAAAGCAGTTGGTGCTCAGAGACAAGTTTGTGGTTGAGGACTAATGGACTTTGAGATGTGGATTAATGCCCACGAAGATGGAACTCCAGCAAACTCACTTCCCTTGTGATCTTCTGAGGATTCAGACCCACACAGAAGTGAAGGTCTAGTGCAGTCAGATACATACTGTAGCTATAGAAGGGTTACTGTGACAATGCCATTCTCAAACTCCAGTCCCACTCCCAACTCTCTCCTCTCCGCCCCTCTCACACTGATTCAGCAGTCTCTGCTCAGCCTTCTTGTCTAAACCTGGCCTCAGTCCCAAACCCCGCCTCTTAGAGCTTTACTCAATTCCAGGAAATCAGCACAGCAAAGTTTCTGTTGTGAAATCGTCAGTCTCTCTCTCGCGGCAGCAAGAATGGCTTCAAACTTGTGGTCAGAGGATCGGTTTAGCTGTCCAGTGTGTCTGGAGCTATTGAAGGACCCAGTCGCTATTCCATGTGGACACAGTTACTGTATGGGGTGTATTAAGAACTGCTGGGATCAGACTGATCATACAGGTGTCTACAGCTGCCCCCAGTGCAGAGAGACCTTTACCCCAAGGCCTGTTCTAGGCAGAAACACCATGCTGGCCGAAGTTGTGGAAGAATTAAAGAAGACAGGACTCAATCCTCCTCCTGCTCAACGTTATGCTGGACCTGGAGATGTGCCGTGTGATTTCTGCACTGGGAGAAAGTTCAAAGCTGTGAAATCCTGTTTGACGTGCCTGGCCTCTTACTGTGAAACACACGTCAAGCCACACTATGAGGGGGCTGCTTTCAAGAGGCACAAGCTGATCAATGCAACTGGAAATCTGGAGCAGAAGCTTTGTGCTGAACACCAACGATTATGTGAGGTCTTCTGTAGAACCGATCAGACGTGTATTTGCTTGTTGTGTTCACAAGATAAACACAAGAGCCACGATACAGTCTCAGCTGAGAAAGAAAGGACTGGGAAACAGGTAAGGGTTTGAACCATTTCCTTGTAGCTATCCTAGAAGATAAGAATTCCCAGGGATATTTAACATGTCTGTTTACTAGGTTATACAGTTTCACATTAGATCAGATTTGAATTGTATATTAAGAGCTATTTAAAGAGCCCTAGTTTTTTAATTGCTCTCTCTAAACTATGATGTATTACAATCTATTTCAGGGTGTAACAGGGGCGTTGTTCCTGGCGTGGCTATCGTTGATTGACAGGAGAGACACAGGAGGTTTTTTTTGATATAGTGAGCTTCACCCAGTGCTGCCTCTATGAAGCAGGGCCTCTTTAATATATTGGAACAATGATTGCAGCACAGGGATAATAATATCTTCTTAATAAACTAATACAGCACCTTTTAAACAAGACTTTAATAATTGTGTTGTGATACATAGTAAACAAAACCCATGCCTTTAAAAGAGACACATGCGCATCTATCTGCACTGGCAGAGCTGCTGTGCCCGTGCCATGCTGTTCTTGCCAGTCTGCCCACAGTGAGAGGGGTGTTTTTGGGAGGCTTGCTTGTAAATTT
>NW_024474165.1:0-1000 GCF_017654505.1 Polyodon spathula | reverse complement strand
GTCTTTCGTCGTCAAAGTTTGTTCTCCCCCAGGACCTTGTGTAGAGTTTTGAAGTTCCCGTCTATGAGAGAGACAGAGAGAGAGAGAGAGAGAGACAAAGAGAGATACTTTGTTTGAAATTATTTTACTGACTTGTGCAATTTATTTATTACCAATGTACTGTATGTTTGTAATGAATGAATCCAACAGCTCTGGCAATGCTTTCAATGTCCTGTTATTCTGCACTCTGTCCAGACAGACATGTACTTACTTACCCAGCGTTTTGGTTTATTGCCCCAGTGAGGGCATTGCCAGAGCCACAGGACAGGATCCCCACTGGAGTCTAGATAGCTTGCTTCCAGTCCCCTTGAGCCATCAGACCATTAATCACCTGCAAATACAGCAATCACATTAATACAGAGAGGAGGAAAGGAAGGAAGCACAGAGAAGCAGAGGCAGAGAGAGACAGAGAAAGAAGCAGGCAGACAGACCTCATGCAGAAATCCATCCCTGGAGATGATGACAATGCCGTCCCACTCCTGCAGCGCAATCTCCCTCATCAGCTCCCGGGCGTGGTTTGGACGATCTGGAAGAGGAGAGATAAAAATGACACCCATAGCTATACCTATACCTGCACACACATAACCAGAAACAGACAGACCCATACCCAGAGACATAGACAGAGACACAGACCCATACCCAGAGACACAGACCCATACCCAGAGACATAGACCCATACCCATACCCAGAGACACAGATAGAGACACAGACCCATACCCAGAGACATAGACAGAGACACAGACCCATACCAAGAGACACAGACCCATACCCATACCCAGAGACATAGACAGAGACACAGACCCATACCCAGAGACACAGATCCATACCCAGAGACACAGACACAGACCCATACCCATACCCAGAGACACAGATCCATACCCAGACACAGATAGAGACACAGATCCATACCCAGAGACACAGATAGAGACACAGACCCATACCCAGAGACACAGATAGAGAC
>NW_024474163.1:0-7000 GCF_017654505.1 Polyodon spathula | reverse complement strand
TGTAATCGCAGCGCTGTGTTCTGTTTGTGCAGGGCTTTGATGATTGGAAGTTGGAACTGTTTGTTGGTTTTGTTCAGACAGGGTCGTTGTTTTTGTCTTGCATTTCAAGCAGTGCTGGTGGAACTGTTTGAGTTCTTGTCCCGGCACTTCTCCATGTAGTTAGAGCTTTGCTTTGCACGGTGCATTACTCTTTGTGAAGACTGAGTAATTATACTGGCATGCAAACCAGAAGAGCGCTTTCATTCTAGTGTGTGGGTCTGTCTGTGTGTCTAATCCTGTCCCAATTATAAACATAAGAACAGTCACCCACCCGCCTGCCTGCGTGCGTGTGTCTCTGTGTGTATCTGCTTGTGTGTGTCTCTGTATGTATGTGTGTGTGTGTGTGTGTGTGTCTCTCTGTGTAGCTGCATGTGTGTGTGTGTGTGTGTGTGTGTGAAATGGTCTGCGTCAGTCAGTGCAATGTGAAGGAGGTTCAGTGGGTGTTTTTAGAGCACTGTGTGTAGGTACAACACTGTTGATTCATAGTGGAGAGAGGTGATAATGGAACTTTTCCAAGCTGCCCACACTGCAGACATCGGAGTTGAAACACTTGAAGCACCGTGCCTTCAGCGGCACTGCAAATGAAGGTAGAAGTTGATGAGTTATTTAATTCTGATGTGCAGGTCCTTGTTATGTGCCTCTCTGGATCTATGCATTGTCTTAAGAACCATTTGAATAAGGAAACTCACTTGCCATCCTCTTTAGGAAAGGGCCCATTCCCAGGTTGCTGGATGATGGATGCAGCAGTCCTGTGTGCAGTGCAGTGATCTGTGTGGTACTGACAGTAGCTGTTTGCTTGTGTAGCTGTTTGCATTGCCTAAGCGTCAGTCAGAGTCAGCAGAGTATCTCAATATTACCAGAGCAGGACTCTCAATGCTCTGAAAGCAATGATTGCATGGGAGGCTTATCACGAGGGGAAAGGCGCTTACTTCACTGTGTATCTGATTAGGGGCCTGTCTTTCGGGTTTGATAACCAGTTCAAACTCAACAAAGCCTGGCTTGTTATCATGTTGTCAAAAGCAAAGACAAAAAATAATAAAAAAGCAGACTTGTTTCTGTTTATTGGCTCAAACTCCCAGCTCCTGATCATTTCAATAATAATAATAATATTATTATTATTATTATCATTATTATTATTATTATTATTATTAATAGACTTCATTGAGGGCAGCTCTGAACCCCAGGACTGGACGAGTGCAGTTTGAAGTCCTGCAGTCTCTTGGCATGGCATGGGTTAGACCAAGCAGCCTGTTTGTTTCTGAGTGTCTGTTCCCCGCAGCTCACGTCACGGCTGTTCGATGTGTTATCAGCCTGCGCAGGGGGGTCTGTGGCTGGGAAGGTGTCTCGGAATCAGGTCTGTTTAATATCAAGAGAGCACTGCGCTCACAGGGAGCCGTGACTGAATTACAGCATTGAGAGCAGGAGGAGGAGGAGGAGAGAAGGAAGGGCTTATTTAATTACACAGAGAGACAGACAGACAGAGAGAGTCTTTGATTAAGGCTTTGGATGATGAGTAGCAGGGTGGGTTTGCCCAAGCTGTAAAAGCACCTTTCAAAGGTTGAAGCTTGAAAAGCATTAATAAGAGGATGGAGTTTCACTGTGAAGAACAGTGAACACAACGCAGCCATTGAGAGCGCTGGACAATCACACAGTAGCAGTGTGTGTGACTGTCGGCTCAGACAGGGCTGCAGTGTGTGTGTGTGTGTGTGTGTGTGTGTGTGTGTGTGTGTGTGTGTGTGTGTGTGTAGGCTAGGCAGTGCAGTTTCACTGGGCTGTGTGTGTGTGTGTGTGTGTGTGTGTGTGTGTGTGTGTAGGCTAGGCAGGTGTGCAGTTTCACTGGGCTGCAGTGTGTGTGTGTGTGTGTGTGTGTGGATAGGCAGGTGTACATTTTCACCAGTCTGCTTCTGTGTTTGTTTTAAGCTGTCTTCACACACAATGAGAGTGCAGAGCAGGAATTCGTACTTATGTTTGTGTTTCACATCTGGATTATTTGTTGTCTTTGTCGAATCCTATAAGTGGAACCCTGTTTCCCAGGAAAGACGGTCCTGTTTCTACAAAGCAGATGAGTCAGACACCTTGCACTGCAGACTAATACAATCTCAACCATCTGCTGCTGAGATGAATACAGTCAGGTCCTTCTGTGTCAGATAGAGTTCATGTTGTAACGCAGAGTCTGTATCGGATTCTGTTACTGCTGTTCAAGAGGAACTTCAACTGACAGGGCAAAAACAACTGGCCTCCAAAGGGGTAATATTGCTCTCTCCAGCTCCCTCCCTCTCCTTTCATCTCGCTCTCATCCAGGACACGCCTGCATGAGGCCACCATGGGATAGAGCGAGCGGGAGAATGAAAGAGAGAAAGAAAGTCAAGCGACTTGTAAAGAACTGGAACAGTCACTGAAAGCTCCCTGGGGTTGAGATGGATCCTCTGTTACTAGGTGCAGTGTTGGATTGGTGCAGTATTAGATTGATTGCAGTGTTGGATTGATTGATTGCAGTGTTGGATTGATTGATGCAGTGTTGGATTGATTGGTGCAGTGTTGGATTGATTGATTGCAGTGTTGGATTGATTGATTGCAGTGTTGGATTGATTGCAGTGTTGGATTGATTGATTGCAGTGTTGGATTGATTGATGCAGTGTTGGATTGATTGAGTGTTGGATTGATTGATTGCAGTGTTGGATTGATTAGTGCAGTGTTGGATTGATTGATGCAGTGTTGGATTGATTGATTGCAGTGTTGGATTGATTGATTGCAGTGTTGGATTGATTGATTGCAGTGTTGGATTGATTGATTGCAGTGTTGGATTGATTGATGCAGTGTTGGATTGATTGATTGCAGTGTTGGATTGATTGATTGCAGTGTTGGATTGATTGGTGCAGTGTTGGATTGATGCAGTGCAGTATTAGATTGATTGCAGTGTTGGATTGATTGATTGCAGTGTTGGATTGATTGATTGCAGTGTTGGATTGATTGGTTGCAGTGTTGGATTGATTGATTGCAGTGTGGATTGATTGATTGCATTGATTGATTGCAGTGTTGGATTGATTGATTGCAGTGTTGGATTGATTGATGCAGTGTTGGATTGATTGATGCAGTGTTGGATTGATTGATTGCAGTGTTGGATTGATTGATTGCAGTGTTGGATTGATTGAGTGTTGGATTGATTGATTGCAGTGTTGGATTGATTGATTGCAGTGTTGGATTGATGGATTGCATTGATTGGAGTTGGATTGATTGCAGTGTTGGATTGATTGATTGCAGTGTTGGATTGATTGATTGCAGTGTTGGATTGATTGATGTGCAGTGATTGATTGCAGTGTTGGATTGATTGCAGTGTTGGATTGATTGGTGCAGTGTTGGATTGATTGATTGATTGATTGATTGCAGTGTTGGATTGATTGAGTGTTGCAGTGTTGGATTGATTGATTGCAGTGTTGGATTGATTGATTGCAGTGTTGGATTGATTGATGCAGTGTTGGATTGATTGATGCAGTGTTGGATTGATTGATTGCAGTGTTGGATTGATTGATTGCAGTGTTGGATTGATTGATTGCAGTGTTGGATTGATTGGTGCAGTGTTGGATTGATTGGTGCAGTGTTGGATTGATTGGTGCAGTGTTGGATTGATTGATTGCAGTGTTGGATTGATTGATTGCAGTGTTGGATTGATTGATGCAGTGTTGGATTGATTGATGCAGTGTTGGATTGATTGATGCAGTGTTGGATTGATTGATTGCAGTGTTGGATTGATTGAGTGTTGGATTGATTGATGCAGTGTTGGATTGATTGATTGCAGTGTTGGATTGATTGATGCAGTGTTGGATTGATTGATGCAGTGTTGGATTGATGCAGTGTTGGATTGTTTGAACAGGTTGAATCATGACCTCTTTTAACTGAATAAAAGTGAAGACGCTTTACCCCGAGGGTGTGTAGGTGGGAGCGCTGTGTACTAGTGAAGTGACCAGATGAAATGTTTACTGTGGAAAGCTGTTTCACCTCGAAGGGAATGGCCGGCGCTGCAGAAACGTGGCTGCTGGCTTATTCTGTGTGGATGGAGTCTTGCGGAAGCCCACTTGTGCGTTTGTGCCTCTTTGCAGTGCAGTCTGGGATTTTAAACAGTATTTTGGAAGCGCATGAAAAGCAACAGAGCAGGGGAGGAGGGGGTGGCTCCGGCGCTGAGTCTCTGGCCAGCTGAAATGAACTGAGCTGCTCCTGCTTCCTATTGTATTACAGGAGCTGCTGATCGGATCTGCATGCGACCCTAACCAGGGGTACAGTCTGGATCAAGCATGCCTTGGAGGGGGGGGGTGCTAGTGCTCCTGTAACTAGACTCTGATCAATTATGTTTTTTTGTTTGTTTGTTTGTTTGTTTGTTTTTTTTTTTTTTATTTTTTTTTTTTTTTTTGTTTTCCTTGCAGGTTTTGCAATATAAACACTGTTTCCAAGGCAACCGAAAAGAGGAAGTTAGCTGTTAACTTCCTGTTTAAAAATGCCTAAGCTTTGTGTTCTTTGTTTTAGAAATGGCCAGATTGTCCCGTTTCAACTCTGAATTCTTAGTGCAGGAATGCATAGCGGAGAGTCATACATAACAATATGTAATATATAGCAGAGCCTGACAGCAATAAGTCTGAAATGTCTTTATAATATACAGCACTAGACCCTGATATTGATGAGACCCAGCCCTCTGAAATGTCTTTATAATATACAGCACTAGACCCTGATATTGATGAGATCCAGCCCTCTGAAATGTCTATTTGTTCCAGCTGTCTTTGTATCAAAAGGTTGGATCCCAATGTGGAGTGTGTCCCATTTTCATTGTGTTTGTTCGTCTGCAGAATAAAGAGAAGGAGCGCATGAAGGAGAGGGAGAAGGAGGCGAGGGAGAGGGAGGCACGCTACACCAACGGACACCTCTTCACCTCGATCACGGTGTCTGGAACCACGCTGTGCTCCGCATGCAACAAGAGCATCACTGCCAAGGAGGCGCTGAGCTGCCCTAGTGAGTGACACCCAGCGCGTGTGTGTTTCAGTACGCACTGTGTGCTTCAGCTCCTATCGGGGAGTGGCCCGTTCGTTACTGTGTGTGTGTGTGTGTGTCACTGTGTGTGTGTGTGTGTGTTTCAGTACGCACTGTGTGCTTCAGCTCCTATCAGGGAGTGGTCCATTCGTCACTGTGCATGTGTGTGTTTGTCACTGTGTGTGTTTCAGTACGCACTGTGTGCTTCAGCTCCTATCAGGGAGTGGCCTGTTCGTTACTGTGTGTGTGTGTGTGTGTGTCACTGTGTGTGTGTGTGTGTGTGTGTCACTGTGTGTGTGTGTTTCAGTATGCACTGTGTGCTTCAGCTCCTATCAGGGAGTGGTCCGTTCATCACTGTGACTCGCACATAGAAGCCGGGATCCAGAGCTCCAGAGCTCAGGGGGATTCAGAGTGAAACTCATGTACCAGCTGGCAGCTCTGTGATTTCATCGGAGCATTTCACAGCCCTGGACTGCCCCACACTGCCCAATTCACAGCATGCACATTTAGAATGATAAATAGATTACACTTAGCAGCTGTTTCATTAGAGCTTGACTCGTGCTTTGCTGTTACAAACATTATGCAAATCGTTTTCTCTATTATAAATGACATCTGCACAGTTCAAAGCAAGTTCCTGTACCCCTCCCTCTCCCTCTCTCAAAGCAAGCTGCCCCTCTCTCCTCTGCACAGCACAATGCCCCTGTGTCAGAGCCTTGCTTCAGTGTTACAAGAGCTCCTTGTGTAGAGAGCTGAACAGCTGTGTGAACCAGAGACTGACTCTCACCTCCCCGACAGCAACTGCTGACAAACTGCAGAGAGCAAGCCACCGAGAGAGGGAGGAGTTCAGAACTGAACTAGCAGCTCTATACAATATATCATTACAGCTGTCTAAACAGCCCCAGCCTGTGTTGCAGCGCAGTACAGAACGAGGCAACACTCGATACAGCTCCGTGTTTAATGTTTACACAGCCTTTCACCTCCCTCCCCTCTTCTCTCCTCCCTCCTCCTCCTCCTGCTCTGCAACCCTTCCGACAGCTTGCGCATTTCAGACAGCTGTCTGATTACATAACAGCTCTAACCATGCTCTTCAGCACAGAGGGAGGGTTTTCTACATCAATGTGTTGAAAGCCCTGTAGCTTCTCTTTAATTCAGAAGCACAGTGTTATATATTTTAAATCAAGGAGAACAGCAGCAGAAATCTCTCATGGCTTCTTTGCTGTCTAGGTGATTGAAAGGGTGAAGGGCTGTGCGTGCTCAGTGTAAACTCATTCTCATTGTGATGTGAAGGGCTGTGCGTGCTCAGTGTAAACTCATTCTCATTGTGATGTGAAGGGCTGTGCGTGCTCAGTGTAAACTCATTCTCATTGTGATGTGAAGGGCTGTGCGTGCTCAGTGTAAACTCATTCTCATTGTGATGTGAAGGGCTGTGCGTGCTCAGTGTAAACTCATTCTCATTGTGATGTGAAGGGCTGTGCGTGCTCAGTGTAAACTCATTCTCATTGTGATGTGAAGGGCTGTGCGTGCTCAGTGTAAACTCATTCTCATTGTGATGTGAAGGGCTGTGCGTGCTCAGTGTAAACTCATTCTCATTGTGATGTGAAGGGCTGTGCGTGCTCAGTGTAAACTCATTCTCATTGTGATGTGAAGGGCTGTGCGTGCTCAGTGTAAACTCATTCTCATTGTGATGTGAAGGGCTGTGCGTGCTCAGTGTAAACTCATTCTCACTGTGATGTGAAGGGCTGTGCGTGCTCAGTGTAAACTCGTTCTGATGGAGGTGGTGGGTGGATTGTTATTGTAGTGGCCGCCCACATGCTCTGCACAATGCCAGCTCTATGCCAGCAAAGCAATGCAGCATGCCTGGTGGAGGACTCTGGGTTTGATTGACAGGACTCTGCCGCTGCATGCAGCTCATTCTCCACAGCGGGGCTTTCAGCTTTCTTGAAAT
>NW_024474162.1:0-1135 GCF_017654505.1 Polyodon spathula | reverse complement strand
CTTCATGGAGGGAGTGTGATGAGGAGCAGGGAGGCAGTGTGGCTGGGTTAGTCTCTTTGAAAGGCAGGCTATTGTAATCTTCATGCAGGGAGTGTGATGAGGAGCAGGGAGGCAGTGTGGCTGGGTTAGTCTCTTTGAAAGGCAGGCTATTGAAATCTTCATGGAGGGAGTGTGATGAGGAGCAGGGAGGCAGTGTGGCTGGGTTAGTCTCTTTGAAAGGCAGGCTATTGTAATCTTCATGCAGGGAGTGTGATGAGGAGCAGGGAGGCAGTGTGGCTGGGTTAGTCTCTTTGAAAGGCAGGCTATTGAATCTTCATGTGAATTGATGCTGAGCAGGGAAACAGTGTGGCTGGGTTAGTCTCTTTGAAAGGCAGGCTATTGTAATCTTCATGCAGGGAGTGTGATGAGGAGCAGGGAGGCAGTGTGGCTGGGTTAGTCTCTTTGAAAGGCAGGCTATTGAAATCTTCATGCAAGATCACATTGCAGGTCACTTCCTTTAAACATCAACAGTCATAATTCTGCTGAAAAAAACAAGTGGGAGTGAGAGAGAAACAGAAGCGAGAGCTTTGCAAAGTAATTTCACCCCGAATGCGCTCAGTACAAAAGGAGAGCTTTGCAATAATTTTTTTTTTTTTTTTATAACAATTGAAAGTGCATGTTAATAAAGCCAGACGTGCTTGGATTAGAAAAGTGATTCCTTCACTCCTCCCCTGCAGCAGGACTGAACGATGATCATATTGAGGCTGGCTGCTCCCCAGCTAGTGAGAAATCTCTTCAGAAGCCAGCGAAATCTGCAACACTTTATCACTATTGCTAAACCATCATGCCTTTGAAGAAAAAAACTATCTGAAACTTCAGGGAGCTTAGACCATTGTATTATAAAGCAATGTGTACTCAGACAGACAGACTGGCAGATAGACAGAGAAGCGGGCGGGCAGAGCGAGGTCAGGGTAATACATTGAACTCTGCCTTATCGATAGTCGACAAACCCACGTTGCTTTTGTCAGACATTTTTTTTAGTTTTGTGTGTGTGTGTGAGGGTCCCTCGAATCGGTCTTGTGAACATGCAGCTGCTCAGACTGTGGAGAGTGATCATTAATAAGAGACTCTCTGCTCAGACCGTGGAGAGTGATCG
>NW_024474161.1:0-4135 GCF_017654505.1 Polyodon spathula | reverse complement strand
AGAGGAATGAGAGAGATAAAGCCGAGAAGGCTAACGCATCTCTCCACGTCTCTCTCTCCCTCCCCTATAACTCCTCTGAGAGAGCTAGGAGAGAGAGAGAGAGAGAGGAGAGAGAGTAGGAGAGAGAGAGGAGGGGGAGCTGAAGCTCTGATATCATCTCTCTACTCTCTCTCTAACACACTGAGAATGTTTCTCAAAGAGGAGAGAGAGAGAGAGAGAGAGCGAGAGAGAGAGAGAGAGAGAGGGGAGAGAGAGAGAGAAGAGAGGGAGAGAGAGAGAGAGAGGGAGAGGAGAGAGCCGAGAGGAAACCGTAATCTCTCTACCCTTCTCTCTCCCTCTCCTATAGCGGACTAACGGACGAGAGGGAGAGGGAGAGAGGAGAGAGGGAGAGAGAGGAGTGAGAGAGGAGTGAGAGGAGAGAGAGGGGAGAGAGAGATAGAGAGTGGAGAGAGAGAGAGGAGAGAGAGGAGAGAGAGAGAGAGAGGATGAGAGCAGAGGAGCCTCTTATCACTATCTATCTCTCTCAGATCGCCCTACGGCTATCTCTCTTCCCCCATGTCTTTACTCTTAGAACGTCTAACACACCTCTATCTCTCCGATCTTCAGCAGACAGCTCTAGCGAAACTAACCGCTCTCCACTCTCTCTGCTACGAGACATCGCACTCTCTCGCCGACGGCCGAGAGCCCGCGCGGCGGCGCGCATCGAGAGCTCTCTATTGCAACCACCATGTCTCTCCACTACTCTCGATCCATCACTCTCTCGCCTCTCGTCCGGCGCGAGTTGAGAGCTCTCGACTCTCGCGAGCAAGACGAGTAAAGCATCGCGGACCCACGGGAGGGAGCGCGACGAGCTGCAATACCTGAGTACCCCTACGCACACTCTCTAATACGAGCGAGGTGACTATCGACTTGCACTTCTCCTCTAGAGCGAGGGAGACATGCACTTTCCTCCGATGTCGCCCCCTCGTCTCTCGTAACATTCGCTTCGTGCGATCCAGACCATTTCGCAGCCGCCAGTCGCCGGCGGCGCGCGCGCCTTCTCCGTTTTCGATGTCGCCCTAAGTCCAATCGAGGTTGTCATTTTTTCGTAACCGTTTCGTGACTATTCGAACATTGTCCTTCATAAGTTTCGTGTTCCATTTTGCATTGGCGAATATTTTAAAGGTGTCATTTCGTGTCGTTTCTAAATATTTAACGGCACTTTCGATAAGTACATATTTTTTTTTTGCCACCATTTGATTGAGACGATCTAACACTTTCAAAGAGAGAGTGAGTAAAAGCACAGCAAAGTGTGATAAAACACAGTGAAAGCACAGTAAAAAAAAACGTGGTAAACTAACTGCAGAGTGTAAAGATGCGAAACTATTAAATGTACAGTGGCAGCATTTATTAAGGGGAGGCGTTGATTAAAATAAACGCATCGGTTCATTTTCAGGTGAACCCCGCTCACAGCGCGTCTACCTGTATGAACAGCTACACGCTTGCCTGGCAAATTGCTGCTCTCCCATCCGACCCGACCCCGGCGACTGCTCTCTGCCGCGTTCCGGGAGCAAATCTCGGATCAGTTTACCGGGGGGGGGGGGGGGGGTTAGGGTTATGGCAACCCCATAATAAACACCCCCTAAAATAAACCGCCGGCTATTTTAACCACCTGCTTCCACCGCCGCGTGTAACAGGCTGGAGACCGCGCATTGCGTGCCCCTGCGATGCTGCGCTGGAATTAGCTCTACGTCCTGCTTTCAATTGAATCTACAAACTGCGAGCAGATTCTTTGTTGTTAATGTATAGTGACATCGTTTCTTATGCATTATTATTATTATTATTATTATTATTATTATTATTATTATTATTATTATTATTATTATATGTTTTTGCACGCCTCTGATTAAAATCATTGTTGTAAACACGGGAGAGGCTGCAGAGCGAGTCCGGCTGCTTATTGCCTGTGCCAGCGGCTCGGCGCATTGTAATGCAAACGAGGTTGTTCCTTAAAAAAAAAAACCGACAGCGATCAGACATCAATGCAGGAAACAGCTCTGCCCGTAGCGCCCATTATCACCACAGCCAGGCAATTAAACTGCGTCCTATTGGTACTGAACCGGCTACAAACCTCTCCCCCCCGGCTGCATTGACTGGCAAATGCATGAAGCGCATAATAACAATACGGGGCTATTCGCCTTGCCTTGATCAAACGCGGCGGCCGCTCCGAGTGCAAGTGTCCGGCACAGCCCTGCCTGCACACCGCATTGCCCTTTTATAGCAGGTTCATCGCGTCGCCTTTCTCAAACCGCGCTGTCATTTTGCATTTTAACAAAACGCGCTTCTTCTTTTTTTTTTGCAGCGCTTTGCCATAGTTAAGCCTGGCTTGCCAGTGTTTCACACGCGTGGGTCTCTGTGAATTGTCATATAGACTTCGCTATACGCTTTTACAATATACCGCAATATATGCATTTCTACTGGGCAAAGAGACAGGATTTTAGAGGCAAATTAAAATATATACCAGAAAGGAATGGCAATACTATATATTATGATCATATATAATGGCAATATAATACACACAAACACAGACACACACACACATATATACACACACTCACACACACACTGACACACACACACACACACACACACACACACACACACTGACACACACACACACACACACACACACTCTCCTTCTCACAGTAACGCGCTGTGTTGCACCCTGAACTCAGAGCTGCAATCACAGAGAGAGACTTACCGAGCGCTTTCAGCAATTCCTCGAAATTCTCTGAACTTTTCATTTTCCAAGTGCCGGAGAAGTCGGGAATTTTGCGATCCATGATTATTATGATTATTATTATTTTTTGTGTATTTATTGGGGAATGACAATACAGTACTAGTATAAACGATATCTTCTTCTTATCGATTATATTGCGCTGTGATTTCGGGTATTAATGATTTAATTGATTTTTCTGCTGCGTTTGACAATGCGAACCCCTTTGCTCGGGTCAGTCTGTCTTTAATTTAATTCCGTGCCCCAGCAGAGGCTTTGATCAGACAGCAGAATGAATGAGATGCTTCAAATTCTGAGGGCTCTTTAAACTTCTGTGAGGCCCCGCCCACCGACCACGCCTCCTCAGCTAACCACGCCCGGCGCTGGTTGAAAGCAAGCAAGGCAGAACTCAACCAGACCACGCCTTTCTCGCGTTGAAAGCTTCGGAACCACGCCCCGCGTTCTAAGCACACCCCTCTGGGGTATCAGTGGGAGGGGCCGCAGTAAAGTGATCAGCTCAGTCTTATCATCCGGAGATTGAACCATTTCTTTCTTTCTTTCTTTCTTTCTTTCTTTCTTTCTTTCTTTCTTTCTTTCTTTCTTTCTTTTTTTTTTTTTTTTTTTTTTTTTTTTTTTTTTTTTTTTTTTTTTTTTTTTTTTTTTTTTTCTTTCTTTCTTTCTTTCTTTCAGCTGTGAAATGATCACACCTTTCAGATCTGCATTCAGCACAGCTGCGAGTAACCGTGTGAGCGGCGCGATGGATCTGCTTTGCTGAATCATCACACTGCGGTGTTTAATACACGGGGGGGGGGGGGGGGGGGGGGGACTCGGGCGCTAATTGCAGGTCTCAGACCGGATTTAAACCCCGGGGTTGCTCTGCTTCAGGGTGAATGCGCTGCAGCATAAGCACAGGGAGCACAGTAAACAGTGCAATCGATCCCACGTGTGGCGAGACAGCAGCTCTGGGGCTGAACCGCTGCTGCTGTGTGCAGAGACACCAATTCACTGCACAAGTCATCCTGGGGGGGGGGGAGCCCCAATGCGTTATAAACTACCCCCCCCCCCCCCCCCCCCCCCCCCGAGGAGAGGAGACAGAGAGAGGGGGGAAGGAGACGAGAGAGGGGGGTATCTCTCTCCCCAGAGAGAGAGAGAGAGAGAGAGGAGAGAGAGAGAGAGAGAGACAGAAAGAGAGAGACAGAGAAGAGAGAGAGAGAGGGAGAGAGAGAGAGAGAGAGGGGAGGAAAGAGAGAGAGAGAGAGAGGAGAGAGAGAGAGAGAGAGAGGAAGAGAGAGGAGAAAGAGAGGCGAGAAGGAAGAAGAGAGAGAAAGGAAAGGAGAAAAGAAAAGAAAGAGAGAGGGAAGGAGGTGGAGGAGAGAGAGA
>NW_024474160.1:0-1024 GCF_017654505.1 Polyodon spathula | reverse complement strand
GGAGGGAGAGGAGAGAGAGAGAGAGGAAAGAGAGAGAGAGGGGGGAAGGAGAGAGACCGAGAGGCGGGGAAGGAGGGAGAGAGAGGGAGGACAGGAGAGGGGCAGGGACGGGAAAGGAGAGAGGGGGGGAACGAGGGGAGACAGGACAGGAGGAGGGGCACCAGGAGGGGGGAAGGCGAAGACCAGGAGGAGAGAGAGAAGAAGAGAGGGAGAGAGAGAGAGAGAGAGAGAGAGAGAGAGAGAGAGGGAGGGCGGGGGGAGAGGGAAGGGGAAAGGAGGGAAAAGAGAAGGACAGGGGGGAGGGGAAGGGGAAAAGGAGGAGAGAGAGGTGAGAGACAGAGGGGGAAGGAGAGAGAGAGAGGGAGGTGATTGATCCGCACTGAAAGGGAAAAGAAGGTGGTTAAAAATTGACATCCAATTCAATTTCATTGAATTCCGACACAAAAGCCGTGGAATTTTTTTCCTGGAGAGTTAATGGTTAAAAATAAAACAACAAGCAGAATTAAGAGAGGTCTCAAACCCCCCCCCCCCCCCCCCCCCCACCCTCCTGCGAGAAGGAGAGGAGTGCCTTTGGGAGAAGAACGCGAGAGAGGAAAGAGATTAAACTGCGCTCTCATCGCCTATACGCCAGCACCGCCTAGCGGGGGAGAGGAGAGCGGAAAGCGTGGGGAGGGTGGGGAGCTCTCTTTCCTATACGGAGAACGCTCTGCAGTGTGGGGAGTGGAGTTCTCTTTCCTATACCGCCAGAGCGCTCTGCAGCGTGGAGAGCGGAGCTCTCTTTCCTATACCGCTAGAGCGCTCTGCAGCGTGGAGAGTGGAGCTCTCTTTCCTATACCGCTGAAGCGCTCTGCAGCGTGGAGAGGGGAGCTCTCTTTCCTATACTGCTGGAGCGCTCTGCACTTCTAAATCTTTCTTATTTGTTGAACAGAATGAAACAATGACAGGTGTGTCGAGCCCTGGCAAGCGGCCCTGTGGTTGCGTGAATGTTGGCACGAGAGCTGGGAATATCTGTGTGTGAGGGCGA
>NW_024474159.1:0-1146 GCF_017654505.1 Polyodon spathula | reverse complement strand
TGGTATTAATTCCCAGGGAGCCTCTTGTAAACCGATCCAGGGGATCCACTCCGGCAGGGTTGGGTTTGGTGGACCGCGAGGGCGCTCCCTGGGATGTATTGGTTCTCTCTTGTCTTTGAAACTGAACTTGAGGAGCGATCCGTCCGTAAACAAGGAAAGTCTTCGCATCGAGAGCTGCGTTTATGTTTTTTATGAGATCATAACCTTGGCGACCGTCTCTGCAAGTGATATCCTGTGGAATTGGAATGGATTTGAAATCGAGGGAGCGAGAGGGATATGGAGAGAAAGAGAGGGAGAAAAGGAGGGAGGGAAAGAGAAAGAGTGAGGAAGAGGGAGAGATGGAGTCAGGCAAATAATATCCAGATGTGTTTTAGTCTGGGCTTGTTAAAAAAAAAAAAACTCCCCTAATAAAATCAGAGAATGTCCGGTGCTTGCACTAATGAACCAGAAACACAGAGAGAGAGAGAGAGGAGAGAGAGAAGAGAGAGAGAGAGAAGAGAGGAGAGAGAGAGAGAGAGAGAGAGATGAGGGACGAGAGAGTGAGAGAGAGAGAGAGAGAGAGAGAGAGAGAGAGAGAGAGAGAGAGAGAGAGAGAGAGAGAGAGAGAGAGAGAGAGAGAGAGAGAGAGAGAGAGAGAGAGAGAGGAGAGAGAGAGAGAGAGAGAGAGAACAGAGAGAGAGAGACACACACACACACACACACACACACACACACACACACACACACACACACACACACACACACACACACACACACACACACACACCACGGACACCAGTCAGCCAGGACCGCCTCTACAGATGTCCCCCCAGGAGGGGGTCCCAGGTCCCAGGGGTGGAGGTTCAGGGACAGTGATTGGGTCGGCTATAAACACAGTGAGCCGTGAGGAGCAGAGGCAAGCTTGCTGTGCTCACTCAGTCCTCCCTGCACGAGAATAATAAGATCAGCAAGCAACATGGTGATGAGGGCAGGACTGGGCAGGGTTCTCTCTCTCTTCCTCTCTTTCTTTCTCTCTCTCTTTCTTTGTCTGTCTGCATTGCCAATGGAGTTCTTTGGAAACAGTAATTGTAAACAATTCAATGAATTCACTTGAATTAAAACAGAATATAAACCACAACGCTGACCTCCACAGAACCAGGCAGCGCA
>NW_024474158.1:0-7007 GCF_017654505.1 Polyodon spathula | reverse complement strand
GTTTTTAGCGGTAGAGAATGTAGTTCATAAAATGACGAGCATGCGCAGTGAGTCGTCCTGATAAATGTAGTTTTTAGCGCTAGAGAATGTAGTTCATAAAATGACGAGCATGCGCAGTGAGTCGTCCTGATAAATGTAGTTTTTAGCGCTAGAGAATGTAGTTCATAAAATGACGAGCATGCGCAGTGAGTCGTCCTGATAAATGTAGTTTTTAGCGCTAGAGAATGTAGTTCATAAAATGACGAGCATGCGCAGTGAGTCGTCCTGATAAATGTAGTTTTTAGCGCTAGAGAATGTAGTTCATAAAATGACGAGCATGCGCAGTGAGTCGTCCTGATAAATGTAGTTTTTAGCGGTAGAGAATGTAGTTCATAAAATGACGAGCATGCGCAGTGAGTCGTCCTGATAAATGTAGTTTTTAGCGCTAGAGAATGTAGTTCATAAAATGACGAGCATGCGCAGTGAGTCGTCCTGATAAATGTAGTTTTTAGCGCTAGAGAATGTAGTTCATAAAATGACGAGCATGCGCAGTGAGTCGTCCTGATAAATGTAGTTTTTAGCGGTAGAGAATGTAGTTCATAAAATGACGAGCATGCGCAGTGAGTCGTCCTGATAAATGTAGTTTTTAGCTAGAGAATGTAGTTCATAAAATGACGAGCATGCGCAGTGAGTCGTCCTGATAAATGTAGTTTTTAGCGCTAGAGAATGTAGTTCATAAAATGACGAGCATGCGCAGTGAGTCATGTCCTGATAAATGTAGTTTTTAGCGGTAGAGAATGTAGTTCATAAAATGACGACGAGCATGCGCAGTGAGTCGTCCTGATAAATGTAGTTTTTAGCGGTAGAGAATGTAGTTCATAAAATGACGAGCATGCGCAGTGAGTCGTCCTGATAAAAGTAGTTTTTAGCGGTAGAGTTTTTACCGCTAGAGAATGTAGTTCATAAAATGACGAGCATGCGCAGTGAGTCGTCCTGATAAATGTAGTTTTTAGCGCTAGAGAATGTAGTTCATAAAATGACGAGCATGCGCAGTGAGTCGTCCTGATAAATGTAGTTTTTAGCGCTAGAGAATGTAGTTCATAAAATGACGAGCATGCGCAGTGAGTCGTCCTGATAAATGTAGTTTTTAGCGGTAGAGAATGTAGTTCATAAAATGACGAGCATGCGCAGTGAGTCGTCCTGATAAATGTAGTTTTTAGCGCTAGAGAATGTAGTTCATAAAATGACGAGCATGCGCAGTGAGTCGTCCTGATAAATGTAGTTTTTAGCGCTAGAGAATGTAGTTCATAAAATGACGAGCATGCGCAGTGAGTCGTCCTGATAAATGTAGTTTTTAGCGCTAGAGAATGTAGTTCATAAAATGACGAGCATGCGCAGTGAGTCGTCCTGATAAATGTAGTTTTTAGCGGTAGAGAATGTAGTTCATAAAATGACGAGCATGCGCAGTGAGTCCTGATAAATGTAGTTTTTAGCTGATAAATGTAGTTTTTAGCGCTAGAGAATGTAGTTTGCGCAGTGAGTCGTCCTGATAAATGTAGTTTTTAGCGCATAGAATGTAGTTCATAAATGCGAGCATGCGCAGTGAGTCGTCCTGATAAATGTAGTTTTTAGCGCTAGAGAATGTAGTTCATAAAATGACGAGCATGCGCAGTGAGTCGTCCTGATAAATGTAGTTTTTAGCGGTAGAGAATGTAGTTCATAAAATGACGAGCATGCGCAGTGAGTCGTCCTGATAAATGTAGTTTTTAGCGGTAGAGAATGTAGTTCATAAAATGACGAGCATGCGCAGTGAGTCGTCCTGATAAATGTAGTTTTTAGCGCTAGAGAATGTAGTTCATAAAATGACGAGCATGCGCAGTGAGTCGTCCTGATAAATGTAGTTTTTAGCGCTAGAGAATGTAGTTCATAAAATGACGAGCATGCGCAGTGAGTCGTCCTGATAAATGTAGTTTTTAAGAAAAAAGAGAATGTAGTTCATAAAATTGACGAGCATGCAGGCTCTCAAGCAGGCAGAATGTGAGGCTGAAAATCAGACTAAATGAATACATGCAGATAATCACTGCTGATAAATGTGGACCTTTTCCTTCCGATGCTGTACCTATCCTTAAATGACATTTCACTGCACTTTGCTATTCTTGAAAATGTCAATTTTGAAGTGTTTTTTCAGCCATGCAACCACATAGAATCCCCATTTGAAGGGCTGTGGTATTAGACCTACAGTCTGTAGCTGATTCCAGTGTTTCTGGAAGGATTCCTGCAAAAATTGATTTATAACAAGAGAAAAGACACGAACACTGCTTTAAGCGTATTGAGCAAAATTGACCATCTATGTCAGGCTCTCAAGCAGGCTGTGAATGTGGTAGGAGGCTGAAAATTGGTAAAGACTAAATGTAATACATGCAGATAATCACTGCTGAAGTACAAGTTTGTGGACCTTTTGCTTCCGGTGCTGTACCTATCCTTAGGTGTCACATTTCACTGTATTGTGCTATACTTGAAAATGTCAATTTTGAAGTGTTTTTTCAGCCATGCAACCACATAGAAACTCCATTTGAAGGGATGTGGTGGTATTAGACCTACAGTCTGTAGCTGATTGTGTAGCTGATTCCAGTGTTTCTGGAAGGATTCCTGCAAAAATTGATTTATAACAAGAAAAAAGACACGAACACTGCTTTAAGCGTATTGAGCAAAATTGACCATCTATGTCAGGCTCTCAAGCAGGCTGTGAATGTGGTAGGAGGCTGAAAATTGGTAAAGACTAAATGTAATACATGCAGATAATCACTGCAGAAGTACAAGTTTGTGGACCTTTTGCTTCCGATGCTGTACCTATCCTTAGGTGTCACATTTCACTGTATTGTGCTATACTTGAAAATGTCAATTTTGAAGTGTTTTTTCAGCCATGCAACCACATAGAAACTCAATTTGAAGGGCTGTGGTATTAGACCTACAGTCTGTAGCTGATTCCAGTGTTTCTGGAAGGATTCCTGCAAAAATTGATTTATAACAAGAGAAAAGACACGAACACTGCTTTAAGCGTATTGAGCAAAATTGACCATCTATGTCAGGCTCTCAAGCAGGCTGTGAATGTGGTAGGAGGCTGAAAATTGGTAAAGACTAACTGTAATACATGCAGATAATCACTGCTGAAGTACAAGTTTGTGGACCTTTTGCTTCCGATGCTGTACCTATCCTTAGGTGTCACATTTCACTGTATTGTGCTATACTTGAAAATGTCAATTTTGAAGTGTTTTTTCAGCCATGCAACCACATAGAAACTCAATTTGAAGGGCTGTGGTATTAGACTTACAGTCTGTAGCTGATTCCAGTGTTTCTGGAAGGATTCCTGCAAAAATTGATTTATAACAAGAAAAAAGACACGAACACTGCTTTAAGCGTATTGAGCAAAATTGACCATCTATGTCAGGCTCTCAAGCAGGCTGTGAATGTGGTAGGAGGCTGAAAATTGGTAAAGACTAACTGTAATACATGCAGATAATCACTGCAGAAGTACAAGTTTGTGGACCTTTTGCTTCCGATGCTGTACCTATCCTTAGGTGTCACATTTCACTGTATTGTGCTATACTTGAAAATGTCAATTTTGAAGTGTTTTTTCAGCCATGCAACCACATAGAAACTCCAATTGAAGGGCTGTGGTATTAGACCTACAGTCTGTAGCTGATTCCAGTGTTTCTGGAAGGATTCCTGCAAAAATTGATTTATAACAGA
This sequence comes from Polyodon spathula, assembly GCF_017654505.1. Taxonomy (NCBI): domain Eukaryota; kingdom Metazoa; phylum Chordata; class Actinopteri; order Acipenseriformes; family Polyodontidae; genus Polyodon; species Polyodon spathula. The sequence goes on along the minus strand of NW_024474158.1, from coordinate 3,278 downwards.
AAAAAGACACGAACACTGCTTTAAGCGTGTTGAGCAAAATTGACCATCTATGTCAGGCTCTCAAGCAGGCTCTGAATGTGGTAGGAGGCTGAAAATTGGTAAAGACTAACTGCAATACATGCAGATAATCACTGCAGAAGAACAAGTTTGTGGACCTTTTGCTTCCGATGCTGTACCTGTCCTTAGGTGTCACATTTCACTGTATTGTGCTATACTTGAAAATGTCAATTTTGAAGTGTTTTTTCAGCCAAGCAACCACATAGAAACTCAATTAGAAGGGCTGTGGTATTAGACCTACAGTCTGTAGCTGATCCCAGTGTTTCTGGAAGGATTCCTGCAAAAATTGATTTATAACAAGAAAAAAGACACGAACACTGCTTTAAGCGTATTGAGCAAAATTGACCATCTATGTCAGGCTCTCAAGCAGGCTGTGAATGTGGTAGGAGGCTGAAAATTGGTAAAGACTAACTGTAATACATGCAGATAATCACTGCAGAAGTACAAGTTTGTGGACCTTTTGCTTCCGATGCTGTACCTATCCTTAGGTGTCACATTTCACTGTATTGTGCTATACTTGAAAATGTCAATTTTGAAGTGTTTTTTCAGCCATGCAACCACATAGAAACTCCAATTGAAGGGCTGTAGTATTAAACCTACAGTCTGTAGCTGATCCCAGTGTTTCTAGAAGGATTCCTGCAAAAATTGATTTATAACAAGAAAAAAGACACGAACACTGCTTTAAGCGTATTGAGCAAAATTGACCATCTATGTCAGGCTCTCAAGCAGGCTGTGAATGTGGTAGGAGGCTGAAAATTGGTACAGACTAACTAACTAATAATACATGCAGATAATCACTGCAGAAGAACAAGTTTGTGGACCTTTTGCTTCCGATGCTGTACCTATCCTTAGGTGTCACATTTCACTGTATTGTGCTATACTTGAAAATGTCAATTTTGAAGTGTTTTTTCAGCCATGCAACCACATAGAAACTCCATTTGAAGGGCTGTGGTATTAGACCTACAGTCTGTAGCTGATCCCAGTGTTTCTGGAAGGATTCCTGCAAAAATTGATTTATAACAAGAAAAAAGACACGAACACTGCTTTAAGCGTATTGAGCAAAATTGACCATCTATGTCAGGCTCTCAAGCAGGCTGTGAATGTGGTAGGAGGCTGAAAATTGGTAAAGACTAACTGTAATACATGCAGATAATCACTGCAGACGTACAAGTTTGTGGACCTTTTGCTTCCGATGCTGTACCTATCCTTAGGTGTCACATTTCACTGTATTGTGCTATACTTGAACATGTCAATTTTGAAGTGTTTTTTCAGCCATGCAACCACATAGAAACTCCAATTGAAGGGCTGTAGTATTAAACCTACAGTCTGTAGCTGATCCCAGTGTTTCTGGAAGGATTCCTGCAAAAATTGATTTATAACAAGAAAAAAGACACGAACACTGCTTTAAGCGTATTGAGCAAAATTGACCATCTATGTCAGGCTCTCAAGCAGGCTGTGAATGTGGTAGGAGGCTGAAAATTGGTAAAGACTAACTGTAATACATGCAGATAATCACTGCAGAAGTACAAGTTTGTGGACCTTTTGCTTCCGATGCTGTACCTATCCTTAGGTGTCACATTTCACTGTATTGTGCTATACTTGAAAATGTCAATTTTGAAGTGTTTTTTCAGCCAAGCAACCACATAGAAACTCCATTTGAAGGGCTGTGGTATTAGACCTACAGTCTGTAGCTGATTCCAGTGTTTCTGGAAGGATTCCAGCAAAAATTGATTTATAACAAGAAAAAAGACACGAACACTGCTTTAAGCGTATTGAGCAAAATTGACCATCTATGTCAGGCTCTCAAGCAGGCTGTGAATGTGGTTGGAGGCTGAAAATTGGTAAAGACTAAATGTAATACATGCAGATAATCACTGCAGACGTACAAGTTTGTGGACCTTTTGCTTCCGTTGCTGTACCTATCCTTAGGTGTCACATTTCACTGTATTGTGCTATACTTGAACATGACAATTTTTAAGTGTTTTTTCAGTCATGCAACCAACTTCTGTGATCATATTGTCCCATGGTCAGCTGTCCAGCTCGCTGCTGTGGTCATGTTTTCCCCTGGTCAGCTGTTCACCTCGCTGCTGCAGAAGTTTGTTTGGGGCCGGGACAATGTTCTCAACAGACTGGTGTTTTTTCTCATTTGTTAAACTTTGAAGAGGACCTGCAGGTTTATCTTGTAGTCTTTACTGCTGTGATGTTAGGCTTTTTTTATTTGAGAGTCTGTGTTGGATAATGTGCTTTTTGTCAGTGAAGTTGCTTTTAAAAAACAAGAAAAGATAATGTACACAATCTCTAACTCACTGTTTGACAATTAAAAAAAAGAAAGAAATTTAATTTCTTTACAACAACAGTTCTACCAAATGGCCACACGATGGCAGCATTGGATAAGGAATGCGGAGAGCTACGTTCTGCCCGTCTTCATAAAGTTCACTGCCTGCTCTGCCCGTTGTAACCCGCTCGACGGAGCCGCGCTGAATTAATGAGTTCACCCGGGGCGTGTCTCAGTGTGAAACAGCTGGACCTCATTAAATATGTTGGTCGGTGGAAGAAGGAAGTCAAGCGAGGAGGTGTTTGCATTTGTTTTGCAGATTACGATGGACGGAGCTCTTAAACCAAGTGATTGCACAACCAGTGAAGTTCATTTTAAAAAGCAATTCCAGTTATACTGTCAATATGATTGTTTGGTGTGTTTTAAGAGTGTTTCAGAAATGTCTTTATATTTGAATGGGGGGTCCAGGTTAATCCGAGTCATTTGAAAGGACTGCTGAGCTGTCCAGTTTTAAAAACGAAAGGTTGGTTTCCTATAACCAGCAGTTCTATTAAATGACCACAAGATGGCAGCATGAGAGCATTTCACAAGCGCAGCGGTGCCTGAAATGCGCTCCGAGTTTAGGAATGGAGGAGGAGCGGGCGCTGCGGTTCCTCCACTCCGCGTCCCGGGTGCCGTTTGTTCTGCTTTGATTTCTGTATTTTCTCATTTGATCTCTTCTAAAACTAGAAGCCATTCAAGGGGTGTCTTTTTATTTTATTATTTCTTATGTAGTAATTGGTGATTTTGTATTTGCTATAATGTTGTACTGTTCTGTCCTACGTGTTTTATTTAATTACATTTTGGTAAAATATGACATCAATGAACTTCCTAGTCTTGCATGACACATTCTAACTACTGTATTTCCACCCAGTATTTTAACATAGAATTCAAAATATATATTGCC
>NW_024474157.1:0-11000 GCF_017654505.1 Polyodon spathula | reverse complement strand
TTTCTTTACATTTGTTTTTTGTAGAAAAAACATACAGAATGTAGTCCATAAAATGACGAGCATGCGCAGTGAGTCGTCCTGATAAATGTAGTTTTTAGCGCTAGAGAATGTAGTTCATAAAATGACGAGCATGCGCAGTGAGTCGTCCTGATAAATGTAGTTTTTAGCGCTAGAGAATGTAGTTCATAAAATGACGAGCATGCGCAGTGAGTCGTCCTGATAAATGTAGTTTTTAGCGCTAGAGAATGTAGTTCATAAAATGACGAGCATGCGCAGTGAGTCGTCCTGATAAATGTAGTTTTTAGCGCTAGAGAATGTAGTTCATAAAATGCGCAGAGAATGTAGTTCATAAAATGACGAGCATGCGCAGTGAGTCGTCCTGATAAATGTAGTTTTTAGCGCTAGAGAATGTAGTTCATAAAATGACGAGCATGCGCAGTGAGTCGTCCTGATAAATGTAGTTTTTAGCGGTAGAGAATGTAGTTCATAAAATGACGAGCATGCGCAGTGAGTCGTCCTGATAAATGTAGTTTTTAGCGCTAGAGAATGTAGTTCATAAAATGACGAGCATGCGCAGTGAGTCGTCCTGATAAATGTAGTTTTTAGCGCTAGAGAATGTAGTTCATAAAATGACGAGCATGCGCAGTGAGTCGTCCTGATAAATGTAGTTTTTAGCGCTAGAGAATGTAGTTCATAAAATGACGAGCATGCGCAGTGAGTCGTCCTGATAAATGTAGTTTTTAGCGCTAGTGTAGTTCATAAAATGACGAGCATGCGCAGTGAGTCGTCCTGATAAATGTAGTTTTTAGCGCTAGAGAATGTAGTTCATAAAATGACGAGCATGCGCAGTGAGTCGTCCTGATAAATGTAGTTTTTAGCGCTAGAGAATGTAGTTCATAAAATGACGAGCATGCGCAGTGAGTCGTCCTGATAAATGTAGTTTTTAGCGGTAGAGAATGTAGTTCATAAAATGACGAGCATGCGCAGTGAGTCGTCCTGATAAATGTAGTGTAGTTCATAAAATGACGAGCATGCGCAGTGAGTCGTCCCTGATAAATGTAGTTTTTAGCGCTAGAGAATGTAGTTCATAAAATGACGAGCATGCGCAGTGAGTCGTCCTGATAAATGTAGTTTTTAGCGGTAGAGAATGTAGTTCATAAAATGACGAGCATGCGCAGTGAGTCGTCGCAGTGAGTCGTCCTGATAAATGTAGTTTTTAGCGCTAGAGAATGTAGTTCATAAAATGACGAGCATGCGCAGTGAGTCGTCCTGATAAATGTAGTTTTTAGCGCTAGAGAATGTAGTTCATAAAATGACGAGCATGCGCAGTGAGTCGTCCTGATAAATGTAGTTTTTAGCGGTAGAGAATGTAGTTCATAAAATGACGAGCATGCGCAGTGAGTTTTTAGAATGTAGTTCATAAAATGACGAGCATGCGCAGTGAGTCGTCCTGATAAATGTAGTTTTTAGCGCTAGAGAATGTAGTTCATAAAATGACGAGCATGCGCAGTGAGTCGTCCTGATAAATGTAGTTTTTAGCGCTAGAGAATGTAGTTCATAAAATGACGAGCATGCGCAGTGAGTCGTCCTGATAAATGTAGTTTTTAGCGAGAATAGAGAATGTAGTTCATAAAATGAGAGAATGTAGTTCATAAAATGACGAGCATGCGCAGTGAGTCGTCCTGATAAATGTAGTTTTTAGCGCTAGAGAATGTAGTTCATAAAATGACGAGCAGCATGCGCATGAGAGTCGTCCTGATAAATGTAGTTTTTAGCGGTAGAGAATGTAGTTCATAAAATGACGAGCATGCGCAGTGAGTCGTCCTGATAAATGTAGTTTTTAGCGCTAGAGAATGTAGTTCATAAAATGACGAGCATGCGCAGTGAGTCGTCCTGATAAATGTAGTTTTTAGCGCTAGAGAATGTAGTTCATAAAATGACGAGCATGCGCAGTGAGTCGTCCTGATAAATGTAGTTTTTAGCGGTAGAGAATGTAGTTCATAAAATGACGAGCATGCGCAGTGAGTCGTCCTGATAAATGTAGTTTTTAGCGCGCAGTAGAGAATGTAGTTCATAAAATGACGAGCATGCGCAGTGAGTCGTCCTGATAAATGTAGTTTTTAGCGCTAGAGAATGTAGTTCATAAAATGACGAGCATGCGCAGTGAGTCGTCCTGATAAATGTAGTTTTTAGCGCTAGAGAATGTAGTTCATAAAATGACGAGCATGCGCAGTGAGTCGTCCTCGTCCTGATAAGTGTAGTTTTTAGCGCTAGAGAATGTAGTTCATAAAATGACGAGCATGCGCAGTGAGTCGTCCTGATAAATGTAGTTTTTAGCGCTAGAGAATGTAGTTCATAAAATGACGAGCATGCGCAGTGAGTCGTCCTGATAAATGTAGTTTTTAGCGCTAGAGAATGTAGTTCATAAAATGACGAGCATGCGCAGTGAGTCGTCCTGATAAATGTAGTTTTTAGCGCTAGAGAATGTAGTTCATAAAATGACGAGCATGCGCAGTGAGTCGTCCTGATAAATGTAGTTTTTAGCGCTAGAGAATGTAGTTCATAAAATGACGAGCATGCGCAGTGAGTCGTCCTGATAAATGTAGTTTTTAGCGCTAGAGAATGTAGTTCATAAAATGACGAGCATGCGCAGTGAGTCGTCCTGATAAATGTAGTTTTTAGCGCTAGAGAATGTAGTTCATAAAATGACGAGCATGCGCAGTGAGTCGTCCTGATAAATGTAGTTTTTAGCGTCCTGATAAATGTAGTTTTTAGCGCTAGAGTAGTTCATAAAATGACGAGCATGCGCAGTGAGTCGTCCTGATAAATGTAGTTTTTAGCGCTAGAGAATGTAGTTCATAAAATGACGAGCATGCGCAGTGAGTCGTCCTGATAAATGTAGTTTTTAGCGCTAGAGAATGTAGTTCATAAAATGACGAGCATGCGCAGTGAGTCGTCCTGATAAATGTAGTTTTTAGCGCTAGAGAATGTAGTTCATAAAATGACGAGCATGCGCAGTGAGTCGTCCTGATAAATGTAGTTTTTAGCGCTAGAGAATGTAGTTCATAAAATGACGAGCATGCGCAGTGAGTCGTCCTGATAAATGTAGTTTTTAGCGCTAGAGAATGTAGTTCATAAAATGACGAGCATGCGCAGTGAGTCGTCCCTGATAAATGTAGTTTTTAGCGCTAGAGAATGTAGTTCATAAAATGACGAGCATGCGCAGTGAGTCGTCCTGATAAATGTAGTTTTTAGCGGTAGAGAATGTAGTTCATAAAATGACGAGCATGCGCAGTGAGTCGTCCTGATAAATGTAGTTTTTAGCGGTAGAGAATGTAGTTCATAAAATGACGAGCATGCGCAGTGAGTCGTCCTGATAAATGTAGTTTTTAGCGCTAGAGAATGTAGTTCATAAAATGACGAGCATGCGCAGTGAGTCGTCCTGATAAATGTAGTTTTTAGCGGTAGAGAATGTAGTTCATAAAATGACGAGCATGCGCAGTGAGTCGTCCTGATAAATGTAGTTTTTAGCGGTAGAGAATGTAGTTCATAAAATGACGAGCATGCGCAGTGAGTCGTCCTGATAAATGTAGTTTTTAGCGCTAGAGAATGTAGTTCATAAAATGACGAGCATGCGCAGTGAGTCGTCCTGATAAATGTAGTTTTTAGCGCTAGAGAATGTAGTTCATAAAATGACGAGCATGCGCAGTGAGTCGTCCTGATAAATGTAGTTTTTAGCGCTAGAGAATGTAGTTCATAAAATGACGAGCATGCGCAGTGAGTCGTCCTGATAAATGTAGTTTTTAACGCTAGAGAATGTAGTTCATAAAATGACGAGCATGCGCAGTGAGTCGTCCTGATAAATGTAGTTTTTAGCGTTTAGAGAATGTAGTTCATAAAATGACGAGCATGCGCAGTGAGTCGTCCTGATAAATGTAGTTTTTAGCGGTAGAGAATGTAGTTCATAAAATGACGAGCATGCGCAGTGAGTCGTCCTGATAAATGTAGTTTTTAGCGCTAGAGAATGTAGTTCATAAAATGACGAGCATGCGCAGTGAGTCGTCCTGATAAATGTAGTTTTTAGCGCTAGAGAATGTAGTTCATAAAATGACGAGCATGCGCAGTGAGTCGTCCTGATAAATGTAGTTTTTAGCGCTAGAGAATGTAGTTCATAAAATGACGAGCATGCGCAGTGAGTCGTCCTGATAAATGTAGTTTTTAGCGCTAGAGAATGTAGTTCATAAAATGACGAGCATGCGCAGTGAGTCGTCCTGATAAATGTAGTTTTTAGCGCTAGAGAATGTAGTTCATAAAATGACGAGCATGCGCAGTGAGTCGTCCTGATAAATGTAGTTTTTAGCGCTAGAGAATGTAGTTCATAAAATGACGAGCATGCGCAGTGAGTCGTCCTGATAAATGTAGTTTTTAGCGCTAGAGAATGTAGTTCATAAAATGACGAGCATGCGCAGTGAGTCGTCCTTATAAATGTAGTTTTTAGCGCTAGAGAATGTAGTTCATAAAATGACGAGCATGCGCAGTGAGTCGTCCTGATAAATGTAGTTTTTAGCGCTAGAGAATGTAGTTCATAAAATGACGAGCATGCGCAGTGAGTCGTCCTGATAAATGTAGTTTTTAGCGCTAGAGAATGTAGTTCATAAAATGACGAGCATGCGCAGTGAGTCGTCCTGATAAATGTAGTTTTTAGCGGTAGAGAATGTAGTTCATAAAATGACGAGCATGCGCAGTGAGTCGTCCTGATAAATGTAGTTTTTATAACGATAGAGAGAATGTAGTTCATAAAATGACGAGCATGCGCAGTGAGTCGTTTTTAGCGGTAGAGAATGTAGTTCATAAAATGACGAGCATGCGCAGTAAAATGTAGTTTTTAGCGCTAGAGAATGTAGTTCATAAAATGACGAGCATGCGCAGTGAGTCGTCCTGATAAATGTAGTTTTTAGCGCTAGAGAATGTAGTTCATAAAATGACGAGCATGCGCAGTGAGTCGTCCTGATAAATGTAGTTTTTAGCGGTAGAGAATGTAGTTCATAAAATGACGAGCATGCGCAGTGAGTCGTCCTGATAAATGTAGTTTTTAGCGGTAGAGAATGTAGTTCATAAAATGACGAGCATGCGCAGTGAGTCGTCCTGATAAATGTAGTTTTTAGCGCTAGAGAATGTAGTTCATAAAATGACGAGCATGCGCAGTGAGTCGTCCTGATAAATGTAGTTTTTAGCGGTAGAGAATGTAGTTCATAAAATGACGAGCATGCGCAGTGAGTCGTCCTGATAAATGTAGTTTTTAGCGGTAGAGAGAATGTAGTTCATAAAATGACGAGCATGCGCAGTGAGTCGTCCTGATAAATGTAGTTTTTAGCGCTAGAGAATGTAGTTCATAAAATGACGAGCATGCGCAGTGAGTCGTCCTGATAAATGTAGTTTTTAGCGCTAGAGAATGTAGTTCATAAAATGACGAGCATGCGCAGTGAGTCGTCCTGATAAATGTAGTTTTTAGCGCTAGAGAATGTAGTTCATAAAATGACGAGCATGCGCAGTGAGTCGTCCTGATAAATGTAGTTTTTAGCGCTAGAGAATGTAGTTCATAAAATGACGAGCTGCGCAGTGAGTCGTCCTGATAAATGTAGTTTTTAGCGCTAGAGAATGTAGTTCATAAAATGACGAGCATGCGCAGTGAGTCGTCCTGATAAATGTAGTTTTTAGCGCTAGAGAATGTAGTTCATAAAATGACGAGCATGCGCAGTGAGTCGTCCTGATAAATGTAGTTTTTAGCGGTAGAGAATGTAGTTCATAAAATGACGAGCATGCGCAGTGAGTCGTCCTGATAAATGTAGTTTTTAGCGGTAGAGAATGTAGTTCATAAAATGACGAGCATGCGCAGTGAGTCGTCCTGATAAATGTAGTTTTTAGCGCTAGAGAATGTGAGTTCATAAAATGACGAGCATGCGCAGTGAGTCGTCCTGATGATAAATGTAGTTTTTAGCGCTAGAGAATGTAGTTCATAAAATGACGAGCATGCGCAGTGAGTCGTCCTGATAAATGTAGTTTTTAGCGCTAGAGAATGTAGTTCATAAAATGACGAGCATGCGCAGTGAGTCTCCTCCTGATAAAATGTAGTTCATAAAATGACGAGCATAGCGATAGATGTAGTTTTTAGCGCTAGAGAATGTAGTTCATAAAATGACGAGCATGCGCAGTGAGTCGTCCTGAAAAATGTAGTTTTTAGCGGTAGAGAATGTAGTTCATAAAATGACGAGCATGCGCAGTGAGTCGTCCTGAAAAATGTAGTTTTTAGCGGTAGAGAATGTAGTTCATAAAATGACGAGCATGCGCAGTGAGTCGTCCTGATAAATGTAGTTTTTAGCGGTAGAGAATGTAGTTCATAAAATGACGAGCATGCGCAGTGAGTCGTCCTGATAAATGTAGTTTTTAGCGGTAGAGAATGTAGTTCATAAAATGACGAGCATGCGCAGTGAGTCGTCCTGATAAATGTAGTTTTTAGCGGTAGAGAATGTAGTTCATAAAATGACGAGCATGCGCAGTGAGTCGTCCTGATAAATGTAGTTTTTAGCGCTAGAGAATGTAGTTCATAAAATGACGAGCATGCGCAGTGAGTCGTCCTGATAAATGTAGTTTTTTGTAGCGCTAGAGAATGTAGTTCATAAAATGACGAGCATGCGCAGTGAGTCGTCCTGATAAATGTAGTTTTTAGCGGTAGAGAATGTAGTTCATAAAATGACGAGCATGCGCAGTGAGTCGTCCTGATAAATGTAGTTTTTAGCGCTAGAGAATGTAGTTCATAAAATGACGAGCATGCGCAGTGAGTCGTCCCGATAAATGTAGTTTTTAGCGCTAGAGAATGTAGTTCATAAAATGACGAGCATGCGCAGTGAGTCGTCCTGATAAATGTAGTTTTTAGCGCTAGAGAATGTAGTTCATAAAATGACGAGCATGCGCAGTGAGTCGTCCTGATAAATGTAGTTTTTAGCGGTAGAGAATGTAGTTCATAAAATGACGAGCATGCGCAGTGAGTCGTCCTGATAAATGTAGTTTTTAGCGCTAGAGAATGTAGTTCATAAAATGACGAGCATGCGCAGTGAGTCGTCCTGATAAATGTAGTTTTTAGCGCTAGAGAATGTAGTTCATAAAATGACGAGCATGCGCAGTGAGTCGTCCTGATAAATGTAGTTTTTAGCGGTAGAGAATGTAGAGAATGTAGTCAATGACGAGCATGCGCAGTGAGTCGTCCTGATAAATGTAGTTTTTAGCGCTAGAGAATGTAGTTCATAAAATGACGAGCATGCGCAGTGAGTCGTCCTGAAAAATGTAGTTTTTAGCGTTAGAGAATGTAGTTCATAAAATGACGAGCATGCGCAGTGAGTCGTCCTGATAAATGTAGTTTTTAGCGCTAGAGAATGTAGTTCATAAAATGACGAGCATGCGCAGTGAGTCGTCCCGATAAATGTAGTTTTTAGCGCTAGAGAATGTAGTTCATAAAATGACGAGCATGCGCAGTGAGTCGTCCTGATAAATGTAGTTTTTAGCGCTAGAGAATGTAGTTCATAAAATGACGAGCATGCGCAGTGAGTCGTCCTGATAAATGTAGTTTTTAGCGCTAGAGAATGTAGTTCATAAAATGACGAGCATGCGCAGTGAGTCGTCCTGATAAATGTAGTTTTTAGCGGTAGAGAATGTAGTTCATAAAATGACGAGCATGCGCAGTGAGTCGTCCTGATAAATGTAGTTTTTAGCGCTAGAGAATGTAGTTCATAAAATGACGAGCATGCGCAGTGAGTCGTCCTGATAAATGTAGTTTTTTTAGCGCTAGAGAATGTAGTTCATAAAATGACGAGCATGCGCAGTGAGTCGTCCTGATAAATGTAGTTTTTAAGGATAGAGAATGTAGTTCATAAAATGACGAGCATGCGCAGTGAGTCGTCCTGATAAATGTAGTTTTTAGCGCTAGAGAATGTAGTTCATAAAATGACGAGCATGCGCAGTGAGTCGTCCTGATAAATGTAGTTTTTAGCGGTAGAGAATGTAGTTCATAAAATGACGAGCATGCGCAGTGAGTCGTCCTGATAAATGTAGTTTTTAGCGCTAGAGAATGTAGTTCATAAAATGACGAGCATGCGCAGTGCGTCGTCCTGATGAAAAATGTAGTTTTTAACGCAATGGAATGTAGTCCATTAAATGACGAGCATGCGCAGTGAGACGTCCTGATAAATGTAGTCTTTAGCGCTAGAGAGCGCTAGAGAATGTAGTAATAAAATGACGAGCATGCGCAGTGAGTCGTCCTGATAAATGTAGTTTTTAGCGGTAGAGAATGTAGTTCATAAAATGACGAGCATGCGCAGTGAGTCGTCCTGATAAATGTAGTTTTTAGCGCTAGAGAATGTAGTTCATAAAATGACGAGCATGCGCAGTGAGACGTCCTGATAAATGTAGTTTTTAGCGCTAGAGAATGTAGTTCATAAAATGACGAGCATGCGCAGTGAGTCGTCCTGATAAATGTAGTTTTTAGCGCTAGAGAATGTAGTTCATAAAATGACGAGCATGCGCAGTGAGTCGTCCTGATAAATGTAGTTTTTAGCGCTAGAGAATGTAGTTCATAAAATGACGAGCATGCGCAGTGAGTCGTCCTGATAAATGTAGTTTTTAGCGCTAGAGAATGTAGTTCATAAAATGACGAGCATGCGCAGTGAGTCGTCCTGATAAATGTAGTTTTTAGCGCTAGAGAATGTAGTTCATAAGCATGCGCAGTGAGTCGTCCTGATAAATGTAGTTTTTAGCGTGAATGTAGTTCATAAATGATGTTTGCGCAGTGAGTCGTCCTGATAAATGTAGTTTTTAATGTAGTTCATAAAAGTGAATGACGAGCATGTAGTAGTTTTTAGCGCTGTAAAATGACGAGTGAGTCGTCCTGATAAATGTAGTTTTTAGCGCTAGAGAATGTAGTTCATAAAATGACGAGCATGCGCAGTGAGTCGTCCTGATAAATGTAGTTTTTAGCGCTAGAGAATGTAGTTCATAAAATGACAGAGCATGCGCAGTGAGTCGTCCTGATAAATGTAGTTTTTAGCGCTAGAGAATGTAGTTCATAAAATGACGAGCATGCGCAGTGAGTCGTCCTGATAAATGTAGTTTTTAGCGCTAGAGAATGTAGTTCATAAAATGACGAGCATGCGCAGTGAGTCGTCCTGATAAATGTAGTTTTTAGCGCAAGAGAATGTAGTTCATAAAATGACGAGCATGCGCAGTGAGTCGTCCTGATAAATGTAGTTTTTAGCGCTAGAGAATGTAGTTCATAAAATGACGAGCATGCGCAGTGAGTCGTCCTGATGTATGTTTTAAGCGCTAGAGAATGTAGTTCATAAAATGACGAGCATGCGCAGTGAGTCGTCCTGATAAATGTAGTTTTTAGCGGTAGAGAATGTAGTTCATAAAATGACGAGCATGCGCAGTGAGTCGTCCTGATAAATGTAGTTTTTAGCGCTAGAGAATGTAGTTCATAAAATGACGAGCTGTACCTGCCTTATAAATCACATTTCAGTATTGTGCTATACTTGAAAATGTAGTTTTTAAGTGTAGAGAATTTTCAGCCACGAGCAACCGCATAGAAACTCCTGATAAAGGGCTGTTATTAGACCTACAGTCTGTAGTTCTAAAATGACGAGCATGCGCAGTGAGTCGTCCTGATAAATGTAGTTTTTAGCGCTAGAAGAATGTAGTTCATAAAATGCTTTAAGCATGCGCAGTGAGTCGTCCATAAATGTAGTTTTTAGCGCTGTCAAGACGAGCTGTGAATGTGGTAGGAGGCTGAAAATGTAGTAAAGACTATGACGAATGCAGTGAGATAATCAGTGCAGAAGTACAAGTTTGTGGACCTTTTGCTTCCGATAGAGTACCTACCTATCCTATATGTCATTTCACTGTATTGTGCTATACTTGAAAATGTCAATTTTGAAGTGCAGAAGTACAAGTTTTTCAGCCATGCTATACAACCACATAGAAACTCCATTTGAAGGGCTGTGGTATTAGACCTACAGTCTGTAGCTGATTCCAGTGTTTCTGGAAGGATTCCTGCAAAAATTGATTTATAACAAGAGAAAAGACACGAACACTGCTTTAAGCGTATTGAGCAAAATTGACCATCTATGTCAGGCTCTCAAGCAGGCTGTGAATGTGGTAGGAGGCTGAAAATTGGTAAAGACTAAATGTAATACATGCAGATAATCACTGCAGAAGAACAAGTTTGTGGACCTTTTGCTTCCGATGCTGTACCTGTCCTTAGGTGTCACATTTCACTCTATTGTGCTATACTTGAAAATGTCAATTTTGAAGTGTTTTTTCAGCCATGCAACCACATAGAAACTCCATTTGAAGGGCTGTGGTATCAGACATACAGTCTGTAGCTGATTCCAGTGTTTCTGGAAGGATTCCTGCAAAAATTGATTTATAACAAGAAAAAAGACACGAACACTGCTTTAAGCGTATTGAGCAAAATTGACCATCTATGTCAGGCTCTCAAGCAGGCTGTGAATGTGGTAGGAGGCTGAAAATTGGTAAAGACTAACTGTAATACATGCAGATAATCACTGCAGAAGAACAAGTTTGTGGACCTTTTGCTTCCGATGCTGTACCTATCCTTAGGTGTCACATTTCACTGTATTGTGCTATACTTGAAAATGTCAATTTTGAAGTGTTTTTTCAGCCAAGCAACCACATAGAAACTCCATTTGAAGGGCTGTGGTATTAGACCTACAGTCTGTAGCTGATCCCAGTGTTTCTGGAAGGATTCCTGCAAAAATTGATTTATAACAAGAAAAAAGACACGAACACTGCTTTAAGCGTATTGAGCAAAATTGACCATCTATGTCAGGCTCTCAAGCAGGCTGTGAATGTGGTAGGAGGCTGAAAATTGGTAAAGACTAACTGTAATACATGCAGATAATCACTGCAGAAGTACAAGTTTGTGGACCTTT
>NW_024474156.1:0-273 GCF_017654505.1 Polyodon spathula | reverse complement strand
TGCTTCCGATGCTGTACCTATCCTTAGGTGTCACATTTCACTGTATTGTGCTATACTTGAAAATGTCAATTTTGAAGTGTTTTTTCAGCCATGCAACCACATAGAAACTCAATTTGAAGGGCTGTGGTATTAGACCTACAGTCTGTAGCTGATCCCAGTGTTTCTGGAAGGATTCCTGCAAAAATTGATTTATAACAAGAGAAAAGACACGAACACTGCTTTAAGCGTATTGAGCAAAATTGACCATCTATGTCAGGCTCTCAAGCAGGCTGT
>NW_024474155.1:0-1462 GCF_017654505.1 Polyodon spathula | reverse complement strand
GAATGTGGTAGGAGGCTGAAAATTGGTACAGACTAACTGCAATACATGCAGATAATCACTGCAGAAGTACAAGTTTGTGGACCTTTTGCTTCCGATGCTGTACCTATCCTTAGGTGTCACATTTCACTGTATTGTGCTATACTTGAAAATGTCAATTTTGAAGTGTTTTTTCAGCCATGCAACCACATAGAAACTCAATTTGAAGGGCTGTGGTATTAGACCTACAGTCTGTAGCTGATTCCAGTGTTTCTGGAAGGATTCCTGCAAAAATTGATTTATAACAGAAAAAAGACACGAACACTGCTTTAAGCGTGTTGAGCAAAATTGACCATCTATGTCAGGCTCTCAAGCAGGCTCTGAATGTGGTAGGAGGCTGAAAATTGGTAAAGACTAACTGCAATACATGCAGATAATCACTGCAGAAGAACAAGTTTGTGGACCTTTTGCTTCCGATGCTGTACCTGTCCTTAGGTGTCACATTTCACTGTATTGTGCTATACTTGAAAATGTCATTTTTGAAGTGTTTTTTCAGCCATGCAACCACATAGAAACTCCATTTGAAGGGATTTGGTATTAGACCTACAGTCTGTAGCTGATTCCAGTGTTTCTGGAAGGATTCCTGCAAAAATTGATTTATAACAAGAGAAAAGACACGAACACTGCTTTAAGCGTATTGAGCAAAATTGACCATCTATGTCAGGCTCTCAAGCAGGCTGTGAATGTGGTAGGAGGCTGAAAATTGGTAAAGACTAAATGTAATACATGCAGATAATCACTGCTGACATACAAGTTTGTGGACCTTTTGCTTCCGGTGCTGTACCTATCCTTAGGTGTCACATTTCACTGTATTAGCAAAATCTAACCAACAAATTACAAGACACCAACCTTCTTACAGGGCACAAGGTAATCTCAGCCTACAGAAAAAACAAAAACTTGAGCAATTACTTAGTGTCCAGTAAACTGCCTGCACTTAATCGCAAACCAACACTTCAAACAACTTACCACACTCCAGAGCCAAACCACAGGCACCAAATACAACATTCCACAAACCTTGTTTTGTCAGTATGTGCCCCGTAGTCATTTCAAGCAAGATTTAAAAATGAACTCATTTCGACACACTACAAACATGTTCATTCTTGCCTCTTGCTTTGCTTGTCTGCATCGAAGGGGAATGTGTTGGACCTCAATCTTAACTTCGGTGCTGCTCTTGTCTTAAAATCAACACATTGTTTCTGCTTGTATAACATGTCAGTTCATCCGTGAGACAGAGAAATAGTTCTTAGACATTATTATGGATCCGAGAGCGAGTTCAATACTGGTCTGTGAGAATGAGAAGCACTTACAGCTGATTTATTGCATTTATATAGCGATTTTTATAGAAGCATATCGCAAAGCACTGAACAGTACATAGCAGAATCACATACAAACCACAATACATGTATATAGCATGTCACATACAGAC
>NW_024474154.1:0-1309 GCF_017654505.1 Polyodon spathula | reverse complement strand
CATTTAAATAACAGTATACTGTTCACATGATAATACAAAAGCAGCAAAGTGGCACATGGAGTGCCTGGAGATGGCAGGTTCAAATCCATACCATATCATTGCCATCCGCGACTGGGGGTTCCTAGGGGACGGTTCACCGTGAACCAGTGCCTACTGTTGCTGGAGATTATTATTAACTGGTATTTATTTTAATGTTTTATGTAGGTGGGTGAAACCCAGAAAATGGATGGAGACAATCAGTTCCAGCACCTGGTTCAGTCACTCAAGAGGAGGAGAGCAATGGCATGGACGCTATAGAGGAGGACCTCTCTGATCAAGATCTGCTGAAGCAGGATGAGAAGAATGATCTGGAGCAGCGTCAGCACAGCACTTCAACTGCAGGGTACTTTTGAAAATAAATATTTCATTTTTTAGTCTGCTTCACTCCCAGATAAAACTCTTAATATCAGTTTTTATTTACGATATATTTTTTTTTTCCCATCTCACTTTTTTGCAAGTCTTAGCCCTGGTCTGTCTTTGTCATTTCAGAGACTGATTTTTGTAAAATATTATGCATTATAAAAACTTATCTAGTTCTGCAACTGTACATGATATTTCAGTTGTGATTTCACATTTGAAATCCTTGACAAACTAACTTCTTCTATATGAAACTTGGACTATGTTTTGATAATTTTTTGGGAGGTGTAGTTCATATGAAAAAAAAAAAAAAAAATTGCCCCACAACAGATAAATTGCATCACCGGACCGGTCTGCTTTATGTCTTTCTGTAGATGTATTGGGGTTTCATTTCTGATTTAAAGTTCCAAAACTACAAGCACTTAAACACAAAATGTTCATATTTATGACTAAATATGGTAATTCCCTGTAGGCAGCATAGGGTTAATAGAGAAGTGTGTAAGGTACAGCACACAGGCAATTAAAATGTGCATTATAAATATCATATGGGAGATACTGAACTTGAACAAGGAATCTAGGAAAAAGACCTAGGAGTTTACGTTGACTTACTAATGTCTTCATCTAGACAAAATGCTTGGATATATTGTCAAAAGTGTTGAATTTCAATCGAGGAAATTAATGTTAAAACTGTACAATGCATTAGTAAGACCTCATCTTGAATATTGTGTTTGTGGTCACTTCGCTACAAAAAGGATATTGTTGCTCTAGAAAGAGTGCAAAAAGCAAATTACAAATTATATTTAAATTTAGTTACAATTATGGGTAATCATGGTATGCAAATTTAACCATTACAACTGCCAATCATATAATTATTTTAAAAGCTTGACCGCCACGAGCAGACAGTCTTAACCCT
>NW_024474153.1:0-16170 GCF_017654505.1 Polyodon spathula | reverse complement strand
TCCACCCTGTTGTAAAAATGTAGCTGGTTTGATGTTAATCTAGGCCAGAAGGCAAAATAGAGAGTCCAGACAGAGATTGTGGGTACAAAGAATGAACACTTTTCATTTTAGTAGTCAAATGTTTCAAGACCATACACAGCCTAGTTCCATTCTATAGCACATATGCCAGACAATCAGGTACTTCTATTGATCACGCTACTCTGGATACATTCGAGGTAGGTCTGCACAGCTCTCCACACTCCTCGAAACAGAGATATAAGGTGTTTCACCTGTCAACACGAACGTTAGTTTACCTACCATAAACATGGTTCCCTGAAAGAGAAGATGGCCACCAAAACATCGCTATGGGATGTATGCCTGCCTATTGGTATGTGTCACTGAGCTCTTTATATCAAAGCTGCCAATAGGCCCACTTCCCTCAGTGACCCCCTCGGTCACTCCTCCTGACGGTACTTAACTGTCACGCAGGGGAGGAACATTCTCTTTCGCGATGAAACCGTGATGTCGACCGACACGACCTCACTGTTGGTGGCCATCTTCTCTTTCAGGGAACCAACGTTCCCTTTCAATTCAAAGATGGCCACCAAACATCGTTATGGGAAAAGTGTACCGGAGCCGTCACGAGGGAGAAAAGAACGGCAGCATTGAGGGACGCCATAGCCCCGCCTGACCAAGGTCAGTGGTGCGAGCATGCAACCTCAAGGACCCCAGTGCCCACAGAGGGCAATGAGGGATCTATCACATTCAGGTGATAGAACCTGGAAAAAGAATGCGGGGTAGCCCAGCCATGGAGACACCGTGAAAGAGGGTGTCCTAGGGTTCGTGTTCCATGGCAGACGAACAGCTGGTCAGACTGACTCAGCGCTCTCGTCCTATCCACATAACATCTCAATGCCCTTACCAGGCAGAGGAAGTTCAATTTCCTATCCTCCTCTGAAGAAAACGGAGGTGGATGGAAGGACTCCAGTTTCACAGACTGATTTATGTGGAAGGCTGTAACCACCTTGGGAGAAAAGCAGGGTTTACACACAGTTACACTCTGCTACCATCATCCCCAATACGCATGCAGGAGCTATGCACGACAGCGCTGCAGCTCACTACCCACTTGGCGGAGTGACAGCCAAGAGGAAGTCTGTGCTTATGGACAGTGTTCACTCTAGATATATAGGCTCAAACAGGGCCTGGTGTGCGAGCCTCCAGTCAATCTATGTTCCATCGGGAAAGTGGCCCCTCCTAGGAGAGCACAATTGCAGACGACTAGGAGAAACTGGAACTAGCCAAAAATGTGAGCCCTGGGGACCCCGACTCAATGGGGGGCATGGCAACAGAGATAGCATCTAGTGTACCTTCAGTGTGGAAGTGTCTACCAGCTTCAAGCAGAAATCTTGCGAAAATGCACACGAATGACACAGCATGGGACAGGAGATTTGACATGACCGTTTACAGAGCCACCACTGACACCATTTCCACTTAGGCGGACAGAGATCTCTGCAGCACCAAGTATACGTGCAGCCGCTTGCACCAAGGAACCGCGTCACCTGCACCGATACCGTGCAGCACCGGTATGCTACCTGTACGGTAACGAGTCAATGACACCGTGGTAAGCCAAAATAACATGGACTGAGCTTACAACCGTGGATTAAAAAGACACCAGGGCAGCCTGTGCTGGTTCCTACCCTGACCACGTGGTCCACACCCCTGACAGCGCGTAGCATACAACAGGGAGACGGGCCGAACCACGGTGGGATGATTGGCTTTCACAACACAGTATAACAAAACAGTTTATACAATACCAAAACAGTCAGATATTTAGGAGATGGGGGAGAGCTTGGTGGGCTACTCATACGAGGACAAGCAAGCGCAGCCCATGGGAGTAACGCGCTCTCCCAAGTAATAAAGTTTGAAAAACACACAGTTCGTAACCCTCACACTTGCATAAACTAGACAGACAGACCGAGAGAACACGTGACACTAGCAATAGCTTAGCCTAGCGGCTTTTTAGAAGAACAAGGGTATGCAACACAGAGAAGGTCTTACCGTACCAATCCTTGGAGAGCAAAAGTAGGTTGACCTCCCCTGCATGACGGTTGTACCCTGGTAAGTGCGGGTCGAGGGAGGGCGGCCTGATCGCAAGCTTTGAGTAAAAAGATCTTCGTGACACCATACCAATAGGCACGCGTATATACCATAACCATGTTTTGGTGGCCATCGAATTGAAAGGGAACTACTACTTATTCTTATTTTGCAATAGAGGCACAGCGCGCACTGTGATTCCCATCTGTTCTTTTATTTGTAACTACATTTATATATATTTAAACACATACATTTTAAGGGAAGCAGAATTGTTGTACCTTTAATTCAGCAGTCTGCAGTTTTTAACTCGTCATATAATTGAACAATGGCCTTTTTTTTTAAAAAGAGAAATAAAACAAAAACCTTCAAAAGTGTGAGTATTGTGACTTGTATTAATGTTTGTATTTATAATTCTAAATAATGCAAGAAGATTGTGCTTTACTGTTTTGTTCCGTCTCTAAGCTTCTTAAGACGAAGTGCGAAAACAAGCAGAGAGTCTGAAGAGCAGCGTCCCGGAACGGATTATATCCACGTCTTGTGAAACCGCTTGTTATTAGTGTCCTTCAAAATCGAGTCACGGTAATAGTGCCAGAAATGGGCACATGAGAAATGCACCCCTTTATTTTTGTTGTCCAGGGTGCGAGATAGATTTGTCATCAGCCAAGCATTAATCGAGCATAATTGGGCATCAGCTCTTTTTATATTGTTTGCTTATTGCTCTTGTCCTTAGAAGTGTTTTAGCATTCAATTATTATTTTTTTTTTTATATGAATTTGTGCATATGTGTGTGAATGCAAAATAATTCCTTGAGATATGAAAAATAAATTGAATAATCAAACTTAACCTTAAAAGCAAAGACTGGGGCAATACGTCTACACACGGGCCATTTGCCCCAGAACAAGGCAAAATGCCCACTGTCTGGGGAAAAAAAAAAAAAAAAGTTTTTGTCATTTGCAACAAAATGGTTGTATGCCTGTTCAATTTTACAATATGGCATTCTAAGCTGTTAATAAGGGTGATAATGGACATTTGGAGAAAGAGAGCCAAATATGTATTCTGTTATGTAACGAATACTGGTTAGAAGGAATTCCCCTCACAGAACACCCTACCCTATAATGCCAGTGAAAAGCTAAACTTAATTTGTGGAGTACTGTACATAGGATTACTCTCACATGACATTGCCTGACTTACTAAATTGTTTCATATTTTCAATATTTTCATAATAAAGTTGAGTTCTTATCTATAAACGGTAACACATTTAAAGCTTGGGACTCGCTGTAGCTTGGTGTTGTTTACTTTAACGTTAGCATATTTTAAGTGATTCTTATACCAATACAATTTTGTGAGCGATAATCAGTTTGCTATAAACCAGGCTTTAAATCACTGATAATAGGTGCACAGTGATTCCTATGAGTGCTGCGGGGCTCAAGCACCAATGGGGGAAAATAAGGTCCTGCACAATGCAAATAAATCACCTGTTCTGTCAAATTATAGTGTGGATGGTTCACAAGCAGAACTGTTATTGCAGCTTTTAAAAATATAAAATCAATTTATACAAAAGTCTCCCAGCTTTCTTGAAAAGATCTGCGTTTCCCTCGTTTTTCTTTTGCTCTCATTTGTATCTAAACCTAGTAGATTCAGCGTCCGTTAGTTCTGGCAGATTCTACTGATGAACGACTTTGCCAAATAGATGAGGGGTGACGATACCAACTTGAGAATTTTTTTCCTCTCATCCCATCTGATGCTGTCAGTGTCAGTTTCTCAGCACACAGTACTGTAGTTGCTCAGTAACCAGGTACAAACAGGTGATTGGTCAATCTGTATGAGCGCTTATGAAGGTGCCTTGTTAAAAATGAAAAGTAAATCTAAATATATATCTTTATTTTTTAGCAAAATAAATTCTATTTTTTGGGACCACAACTGTTGTGAAGTGCCTAAGTTGGATTCAACAACATTAGGAAACTGACATTCCGATCAGCTACTTCATGTGTCAGAGCCCAATTAGAACATGTTCTGTAATCACTTTTGTGCCAGAACCCAATTAGAACATGTTCTGTAATCATGCTTATGTGCCAGAACCCAATTTGAACATGTTCTGTAATCACGTTTATGTGCCAGAGCCCAATTAGAACATGTTCTGTAATCACGTTTATGTGCACATGCATCTGCTGGAGATCAAGAAGGGAAGACTTTTAAATTAGAGGTACACACAATCACCGAAACTGTTAGTTTAAAACCCTCAAAGAATTTCAGCATTCATCCAATAACTTAAAAGTCTATAGTATTACTTTTGACAATCAATCTTCAGGTTCTATGAATAGGATTCCCAGTGTTCCAGCTGCAGAAAGACCTTGGTTTTACCTTAGAATTTTAAATTTCAAGATAAGATGAAGCTGATTAACTAGAATAGTAACACTTGATTGACAGAACCACTGGAATGCAACTGAGAATAGAGTTGGAAACCACATTATTCGTTTCCAGGAAAATACAAATTGCTTCAGGGTTTGACTTGACTTACACACAGACTGTAAACTAATTAAACTAACAGGTCCACAAAGGAAGTTTCCACCCTGTTGTAAAAATGTAGCCGGTTTGATGTTAATCTAGGCCAGAAGGCAAAATAGAGAGTCCAGACAGAGATTGTGGGTACAAAGAATGAACACTTTTCATTTTAGTAGTCAAATGTTTCAGACCATACACAGCCTAGTTCCATTCTATAGCACATATGCCAGACAATCAGGTACTTCTATTGATCACGCTACTCTGGATACATTCGAGGTAGGTCTGCACAGCTCTCCACACTCCTCGAAACAGAGATATAAGGTGTTTCACCTGTCAACACTGAAAACGTTAGTTTACCTACCATAAACCTGGTTCCCTGAAAGAGAAGATGGCCACCAAAAACATCGTTATGGGATACATGCCTGCCTATTGGTATGTGTCACTGAGCTCTTTCTGTCAAAGTTGCCGATAGGCCCCCTCCCCTTGGTGACCCCCTTGGTCCCGCCTGTCGAGGGTACATAACCGTCATGCAGGGGAGGCTCACTATCTTTTCGCGATGTAAACCGTGATGTCGACCGACACGACCTCACTGTTGGTGGCCATCTTCTCTTTCAGGGAACCAACGTTCCCTTTCAATTCAAAGATGGCCACCAAAACATCGTTATGGGAAAACGTGTACCAGAGCCGTCGGAGAAAAGAACGGCAGTCATGGGGTACGCCATAGCCCGCCGACAAAGGCAGTGGTTGCGGAGCAGCAATGTCAAGGACCCTTTAGTGCCCACAGACGGCCAATGAGGGTATCTATCCCATCTCGGTTTGAGTATGACAGCACTGGGAAAAAAAAGATCGCGGGGTAGCCAGCCATGGAGGACACCGTGAAAAAGAGGTGTCCCAGGGTTTCGGTTCCATGGCAGACGAAGAGGTCGACCTGAAGCAGCGTCTCGTCCTATCCACAGTAACCATATCATGCCTATACCAGGCAGAGAGGTCAACTTCCATCTCCTCCGAGAGCAAAGGTGGAGGATGAAAGGACTCAGTTCCACAGACGCTGATTAATGTGGGAAGGCTGTAACCAATTGGGGCGCAAAAGCAGGTTTGCAAAGCCGTGCCCTTGCTTCCAATATCCCACATAATAGGCAGGAACTATGCACAGGAGCAGCGACTGCAGTCACGAACCACTGGCGGACGGTGATGTCCAAGAGGAAGGTTGTCTTCATGAACAGGTGCTTCAACTCGATGTAGTATATAGGTTCAAACGTGGCCTGCACGAGAACCTCCAGTACAACCGCAAGGCTCCATTAGGGGAAAGTAGCCCTCCTAGGAGAGAGCAATTGCAGAGCGACTCGGAGAAACTGAGTCGCCAGTAGCCAGCAGAAAATGTGAGCCCGGGGACCCCGACTCAATGGGGGCATGGCAAGCAGAGATAGCTGCTAGGTAAACCTTCAGTGTGGAAGGTGATCTGCCAGCCTCAAGTAGATCTTGCAGAAATTGTAAGATGGCGGGAATGTGACAGGAGATTGGATCATGACGGTTAGTACGGCACCAATCTTGAAACCATTTCCACTTAGGCGTACAGAGATCTCGTGCAGCACCAAGTATAACGTGCACCGCTTGCACCAAGCACCGCGTCACCTGCACCGAATACCGTGCAGCACCGGTATGCTAGCCTGTATCGGTAAAACGAGTCAATGAGCACCGTGGTACCAAAGTAACATGGACTGAGTCTTACACACCGTGGTATTAAAAAACACCAGGGCAGCTGTGCATGGTGCCTACCCTGACCACGTGGTCACACACCTGAGCAGCGCGTAGCATACAACAGGGAGACAGTGCCGAAGCCACGGTGGGATTGATTGGCTTTCACAACACAGTAATACAAAACAGTTTATAAATACAAAAACAGTCAGATATTATAGTACAGATGGGGGAGAGCTTGGTGGGCTAACTCAATAGCGGGGACAAGGCAAGCGCAGCCCCATGGAGTAACAGTGCTCTCCGAAGTAAGAAAGGTTGAAAAACACACAGTTCTTAACAATAACACTTGCCATACTAAGACAGACAGACAGAGAGAAGCAGCGTGACACTAGCAATAGCTTAAGCAGCGCGAATTTAGAAGAAAAAAGGGCTCAATGCAACACAGAGAGGTCTTACCATACCAATCTTGAGAAGCGAAAAGAGGGTGAGCCTCCCCTGCGTGACGGTTATGTACCCTCGGTAGGCGGGGTCGATGTGGGGAGGGGGCCTATCGGCAGCTTTGATAAAAAGAGCTCAGTGACACCTACCATTAGGCAGGTGTATATCCCATAACAATGTTTTTGGTGGCCATCGAATTGAAAGGGAACTACTACTTATTCTTATTTTGCAATAGAGGCACAGCGCGCACTGTGATTCCCATCTGTTCTTTTATTTGTAACTACATTTATATATATTTAAACACATACATTTTAAGGGAAGCAGAATTGTTGTACCTTTAATTCAGCAGTCTGCAGTTTTTAACTCGTCATATAATTGAACAAT
Organism: Polyodon spathula; assembly: GCF_017654505.1. Classification (NCBI taxonomy): domain Eukaryota; kingdom Metazoa; phylum Chordata; class Actinopteri; order Acipenseriformes; family Polyodontidae; genus Polyodon; species Polyodon spathula. Next base: position 9,078 of record NW_024474153.1, on the reverse strand, counting down.
GGCCTTTTTTTTTTAAAAAGAGAAATAAAACAAAAACCTTCAAAAGTGTGAGTATTGTGACTTGTATTAATGTTTGTATTTATACTTCTAAATAATGCAAGAAGATTGTGCTTTACTGAAAACAAGCAGAGATTCGAAGATTCTGCTTCACTGAAAACAAGCAGAGATTCTGAAGAGCAGGCATGGCCTTGCCTAATATATGTGCAGAACACTTTGCGAACAATAAGTCACAGGAAGTTTAGCTACAGTGCCAATAGTGCCAGAAATGGGCACATGAGAAATGCACCCCTTTATTTTTGTTGTCCAGGGTGCGAGATAGATTTGTCATCAGCCAAGCATTAATCGAGCATAATTGGGCATCAGCTCTTTTTATATTGTTTGCTTATTGCTCTTGTCCTTAGAAGTGTTTTAGCATTCAATTATTATTTTTTTTTTTATATGAATTTGTGCATATGTGTGTGAATGCAAAATAATTCCTTGAGATATGAAAAATAAATTGAATAATCAAACTTAACCTTAAAAGCAAAGACTGGGGCAATACGTCTACACACGGGCCATTTGCCCCAGAACAAGGCAAAATGCCCACTTCTGGGGAAAAAAAAAAAAAAAAAAATGTTTTTGTCATTTGCAACAAGAGACCAACATCTGACAATTAAAATGTTATACAGTAAGATAGACAATTATTCCCACTATTACTGTAACCTCTTGCATCTCTGTTATACATAATAATACATTGCTATGACAAATCTTCCTTAAGGGGGAGTCTTGCCCCACCCTACCCTATAATGCCAGTGAAAAGCTAAACTTAATTTGTGGAGTACTGTACATAGGATTACTCTCACATGACATTGCCTGACTTACTAAATTGTTTCATATTTTCAATATTTTCATAATAAAGTTGAGTTCTTATCTATAAACAGTAACACATTTAAAGCTTGGGACTCGCTGTAGCTTGGTGTTGTTTACTTTAACGTTAGCATATTTTAAGTGATTCTTATACCAATACAATTTTGTGAGCGATAATCAGTTTGCTATAAAACCAGGCTTTAAATCACTGATAATAGGTGCACGTGATTCCTTGAGTGCTGCGGAGCTCAAGCACGAATGGGGGAAAATAAGGACCTGCACAGTGCAAATAAATCACCTGTTCTGTCAAATTATAGTGTGGATGCTTCACAAGCAGAACTGTTATTGCAGCTTTTAAAAATATAAAATCAATGTATACAAAGTCTCCCCGCTTTCTTGAAAAGATCTGCGTTTCCCTCGTTTTTCTTTTGCTCTCATTTGTATCTAAACCTAGTAGATTCAGCGTCCGTTAGTTCTGGCAGATTCTACTGTACTTGCTGAAACGGTTATCTCCCACTGCTAATTTGAGAGAATTTTTTTCCTCTCATCCCATCTGATGCTGTCAGTGTCAGTTTCTCAGCACACAGTACAGTAGTCGCTCAGTAACAAGGTGCAAACAGGTGATTGGTCAATCTGTATGAGCGCTTATGAAGGTGCCTTGTTAAAAATGAAAAGTAAATCTAAATATATATCTTTATTTTTTAGCAAAATAAATTCTATTTTTTGGGACCACAACTGTTGTGAAGTGCCTAAGTTGGATTCAACAACATTAGGAAACTGACATTCCGATCAGCTACTTCATGTGTCAGAGCCCAATTAGAACATGTTCTGTAATCACTTTTGTGCCAGAACCCAATTAGAACATGTTCTGTAATCATGCTTATGTGCCAGAACCCAATTTGAACATGTTCTGTAATCACGTTTATGTGCCAGAGCCCAATTAGAACATGTTCTGTAATCACGTTTATGTGCACATGCATCTGCTGGAGATCAAGAAGGGAAGACTTTTAAATTAGAGGTACACACAATCACCGAAACTGTTAGTTTAAAACCCTCAAAGAATTTCAGCATTCATCCAATAACTTAAAAGTCTATAGTATTACTTTTGACAATCAATCTTCAGGTTCTATGAATAGGATTCCCAGTGTTCCAGCTGCAGAAAGACCTTGGTTTTACCTTAGAATTTTAAATTTCAAGATAAGATGAAGCTGATTAACTAGAATAGTAACACTTGATTGACAGAACCACTGGAATGCAACTGAGAATAGAGTTGGAAACCACATTATTCGTTTCCAGGAAAATACAAATTGCTTCAGGGTTTGACTTGACTTACACACAGACTGTAAACTAATTAAACTAACAGGTCCACAAAGGAAGTTTCCACCCTGTTGTAAAAATGTAGCTGGTTTGATGTTAATCTAGGCCAGAAGGCAAAATAGAGAGTCCAGACAGAGATTGTGGGTACAAAGAATGAACACTTTTCATTTTAGTAGTCAAATGTTTCAAGACCATACACAGCCTAGTTCCATTCTATAGCACATATGCCAGACAATCAGGTACTTCTATTGATCACGCTACTCTGGATACATTCGAGGTAGGTCTGCACAGCTCTCCACACTCCTCGAAACAGAGATATAAGGTGTTTCACCTGTCAACACTGAAAACGTTAGTTTACCTACCATAAACCTGGTTCCCTGAAAGAGAAGATGGCCACCAAAACATCGCTATGGGATGTATGCCTGCCTATTGGTATGTGTCACTGAGCTCTTTCTGTCAAAGTTGCCGATAGGCCCCCTCCCCTTGGTGCCCCCCTTTGGTCCCGCCTGTCGAAGGTTCATAATCGTCATGCAGGGGAGGCTCACTATCTTTTCGCGATGTAAACCGTGATGTCGACCGACACGACCTCACTGTTGGTGGCCATCTTCTCTTTCAGGGAACCAGGTTGGGAAAGTAAGTTTCTACCGGGGTTTTTGTAGGAATACCCCTTTTGCACTGGTTCTCGGCAGTGCTCACCTCTTTCTTGCCGTTCGTAACTCCCTGCGGGATCGGGGCGGGACTGGTTCCAGTCAACACGCTTCGTACGTTACAGTTCTGGGATCAAGGGGCTCACGTACTCCTAGATAGTGTAAGTCCACTAATATGGACCTTTTCTTACGCCCAATCGGGTGGTACCTCTGTGGCACGTTCTCCACAGGATACCAGCACAAGAAGGTACCGTCTGCTTCTCCGAACATGCTGACGTTCTCGCGAGAGTTTCAGGATAGGTGTATTTGTAGAGTGTACGGACATGGTCGCTCTCCAAATTGTAAGGATAGGAGGGGCTTCGTTTCCACTCCTAAGATGGAAAGGCTCCAGTTCCACAGACTGATTCATGTGGAAGGCTGTAACCACCTTGGGGAGAAAAGCAGGGTTTGCAAGCAGTGACACTCTGCTACCATCATCCCAAATACTCATGCAGGAGCTATGCACAGACAGCGCCTGCAGCTCACTAACCCGCTTTGCGGAGGTGATAGCCAAGAGGAAGGCTGACTTCATAGACAAGTGCTTCAACTCAATTGAGTATATAGGCTCAAACGGGGCCTGTGTGAGAGCCTCCAGTACAATCTCAAGGCTCCATTCGGGGAAAGTAGCCCTCCTAGGAGGGCACAACCTGCCGAGCGCCTCGGAGAAACCGGGTAGCCAGAAAATGTGCACCCGGAGACACTGAGTCAATGGGGGCATGGCAAGCAGAGATAGCAGCTAGGTATACCTTCAGTGTGGAAGGTGATCTACCAGCCTCAAGCAGATCTTGCAGAAACTGCAAGATGACAGACATGGGACAAGAGATTGGATCATGACCGTTAGTACAGCACCAATCTTGAAACCATTTCCACTTAGGCGTACAGAGATCTCGTGCAGCACCAAGTATAACGTGCACCGCTTGCACCAAGCACCGCGTCACCTGCACCGAATACCGTGCAGCACCGGTATGCTAGCCTGTATCGGTAAAACGAGTCAATGAGCACCGTGGTACCAAAGTAACATGGACTGAGTCTTACACACCGTGGTATTAAAAAACACCAGGGCAGCTGTGCATGGTGCCTACCCTGACCACGTGGTCACACACCTGAGCAGCGCGTAGCATACAACAGGGAGACAGTGCCGAAGCCACGGTGGGATTGATTGGCTTTCACAACACAGTAATACAAAACAGTTTATAAATACAAAAACAGTCAGATATTATAGTACAGATGGGGGAGAGCTTGGTGGGCTAACTCAATAGCGAGGACAAGGCAAGCGCAGCCCCATGGAGTAACAGCGCTCTCCCAAGTAAGTGATTAAGTTGAGAAAAGTGGAAATACACACAGTTCTTAACAATAATACTTACCGTACTAAGACAGACAGACAGAGAGAAGCAGCGTGACACTAGCAATAGCTTAAGCAGCGCTTTTTAGAAGAAAAAGGGCTCAATGCAACACAGAGAGGTCTTACCTTACCAATCTGGAGAAGCAAAAAGAGGGTGAGCCTCCCCTGCATGACGGTTATGTACCCTCGGTAGGCGGGGTCGAGGGGAGGGGGCCTATCGGCAGCTTTGATAAAAAGAGCTCAGTGACACCTACCAATAGGCACGCGTATATACCATAACCATGTTTTGGTGGCCATCGAATTGAAAGGGAACTACTACTTATTCTTATTTTGCAATAGAGGCACAGCGCGCACTGTGATTCCCATCTGTTCTTTTATTTGTAACTACATTTATATATATTTAAACACATACATTTTAAGGGAAGCAGAATTGTTGTACCTTTAATTCAGCAGTCTGCAGTTTTTAACTCGTCATATAATTGAACAATGGCCTTTTTTTTTAAAAGGAGAAATAAAACAAAAACCTTCAAAGTGTGAGTATTGTGATTTTTATTTATGTTTACCGGAGTATTTATACTTCTAAATAATGCAAGAAGATTGTGCTTTACTGAAAACAAGCAGAGATTCGAAGATTCTGCTTCACTGAAAACAAGCAGAGATTCTGAAGAGCAGGCATGGCCTTGCCTAATATATGTGCAGAACACTTTGCGAACAATAAGTCACAGGAAGTTTAGCTACAGTGCCAATAGTGCCAGAAATGGGCACATGAGAAATGCACCCCTTTATTTTTGTTGTCCAGGGTGCGAGATAGATTTGTCATCAGCCAAGCATTAATCGAGCATAATTGGGCATCAGCTCTTTTTATATTGTTTGCTTATTGCTCTTGTCCTTAGAAGTGTTTTAGCATTCAATTATTATTATTTTTTTTATCTAAACACCGTATACAACACTGTGACTGCAACCTTGGTCACGATGCAAAAACATTAACGCCAATAACTTGAGTAAGAGTCTGGTAAGTGCATTGAGGGTGCACGATGGCATGACCTGAAGAGCAACCCAATGTGTGCTATATATATATATAGAAATATACTATATATATATATATACAGTATATATATATATATAATATATATATCCATATCTAGTGATGATCACGCGAATAGCTCTGGTCGCCTGCTCTTACTTGTATTATTTACTACTGTATTCTCTATTATTTGCTCATTTCAATTTGATCGCTTTGCTACTGATTTCATTGTACTTTACAACTGCTCTTATCTGTATGTAAAGTTAAAATTTGTGATTTGATACTTTTTTTCAAGAAACAGGATAGAAAATAAATTGTGAAATTCTTAGAAAGTGACAGCCGGATAACCCTGACATATGTTTCTATGAGCTTTATCACTCCGGACGAGCTGTATTTGCGTCTGCTGTTTTTGTATCTGCCAATGCTAATATTCTCAGACACCTGGTAATGAGCAGTGACAGCTACATAATAAGGGTCCCCACTGTGAGTCAAGAAGGACAAGTGATCACGCTTAAAAATAATTCAGCCTTGTAGAAACCATTCATAAACACAGGGCAAATAAATGGCGAGGAGCAGTTTAACCTCTTGTATAGCCTTAGTGGGTGCATGAGCTTTTAACTGTGAGGTGTCCAGATTCAGTGTCAATCTATAGTATATATATAATGAGCCTTTCTATCAGCCTCATGATAATGAAATAATGAAATAAAAAAATAATCCTGAAACATACCCATGACTGCTGTTTAGCTGGATGACCAGACAGCAGCAGCATTTTATATTTGTGTTAATTTCACCCTAGGTTGGATTTAGTGGCTCAGCAGATGGTACAGTAGGTCATCGACTCGGCATTCTTACAATTGGGTGTTTTATAGTTTTGAATGATGCACTGTACAGCAGCTGGTATGAGATGGATGGATTCATACATTGTTCACAGCTAAATGTAACAATTATAACTTACCTATTAAACAACCTACCAGTCATGGACACATTGTGAATCTTTTTGTTATTTGTTTTTAAGAAATACAAAGAAAAAATCATTTAAGGCAGGCACCCAGAAGCATAATTAAAAACTGCATGGAAAACCCGATCCTAGCTTTCACACTGCAACTCATTTTTCCATTGTCTGTGTTGTTTTGCAATAGATAGCAATATTTTACTGCACAATGACTGATTTGGGAAAGGTTAGTGCTCATCACCGAATTCTCGCACTGTGCCTCTGTTATTAGAAGCTCTTGAGCAGCTTGGCAATTGCAGACCGCCAGCAGCAGAGGGCATCCTTGAGCAACTACAGCATCGCTTCTGTTTGTCATTAACTTCTGATCTCCCAGAAGAGCACTTGCAGCCAATTGTACTGGCATTGAAGTCCAAAGGGAGTTGTGATGTTTCATTAAACAACAGAAATTAATTGTGTCAGCATTCCGACAGCTTCGGATAAGTCTGCTGTAATTGGACAATGTGTTCAATTGCGGAAAGCTGCCTATTCTGCAGCATTATTGATATTAGCAGCCATCAATTCATACAACAATATCATTCCCTAATGTGAAACACTGGCTTTTGTTGAGAGGTGTACTGAGTGACTCAGCTGTGCAGTGGAAATAGTAGATATTGTGGGAGTTTAGTTCCTAATGGAAACCAGCAATGCATAGAAATGGAAGACATCCCTCTGTTTTATTAATAGATGCAGCCAATGAGACCCTATTTTTCCGCAGCATTATTGTATTCTCTGTGAAGGTTTCACTTTGTTCACCCTAGAATGATGGAGGAGTTGGACAAAGCAACATCACAAATTTCAAGCCACTCATAAGCATCCTAGACACAGAGTGTGCACAATATGCTGACACAAACCAAATCTTGCCAACATTAATTATGGCCTCCTTGTTCTAGCTTCCGATGAAGCAGAGAATTGATTGGAAAGTCTTGCTTCTGACACCTCTGAAGGGATTTGTAGCCTGGCTATGCTTGCAACATGGTATTCCCACACAATCCTCAGTACTGGCTCTGAGATAGTGAGATGCTCAGGATTAAAGGTGGTGGCAGGGCTTGTCTGTGTTTCATTCACTCAGCCTCTTCTAGACCAGAAAAAGTACAGGTTTAGCCTGCCTTACCAGCGACCGATTGATCTCTGAAGTGCGGGTTACTGGACAGCATTGATTTCATCACAAATATAGCAGCCTTTTTAAAAGAAGAAATTGTCCCTATGATGGCAATTACAAACAGGGTCAATGTGTGGGGTAGTAACTGCTGTTTGGGGAGGGGGCTACTTCAGATTTCAATACTCATATCTCTAACCCCCAAGGTTCAAGAGGTTGCATGCTTTATACAAGTGGTTCTCACACTGAAAGAATGGCTGGCGCTGTGTACTGTTTTCTATATCCAATAGAAGGTAGTGTAGAAAGCTGCAGTAGGAGGAATTATACTGCAAGCTCAGACTATGACAACAGCATTGAAACGTGCTGGAGCAGTTACTGTTACCAATGCAGTTTAAAGTTGATGAAGGGGTTACTGGATGAGCTGCAGAGCTGTACAAAATCAATCCTGTGGCCGCATTTGAGGCTGTGCTTATAAAATAAGAATAATGCAGAAATTTAATTATTAATTTGTGAAAAGCTGTTTTGCACGGCTTCGGGAAAGAGAAAGAGAAAGAAGCAACCCAGGAAAGTCTCGCAGATATAGTCTACATTTAGTATTATTCTGTAATGAGTGAGGTTGAAATATATTGTTTATGTACAATTTAATTTGATTAGCGGGAAAGCAAGCAAGCTAAAATGACCTTTATCTTTTGAATTGCAGCAGCAAATAAGAATTTAGGACTAGCTGACTTGACAGATCTTACTCAAGGTAGCATTGGATTAGTCCAGGATCAGTGTTTGTCTCTAAAACCAGCTGAACTTGTTTTTAGTTTTAAACACTTACTGTATTCAAATGAATTCAGATATTGATGCTTGTGTAACAAATATTAATTAAAATGGCACCAATGCTTAGTTTGGGATTTGACAATTGACCTGTTCAACAAGATTGCAAATGATTGCATGTCATTCCCTGTGGCTTCTCCGTGGGGGTCAGGTCAGTGACAGGATGGCTGTGGAATAGTGATACACGTCTGTCCTGGGTTTTTGTTTCTCCAGTTTGCAGACAGTCATCAAGGTCAGGAAGGGCATCGTGCTGGAATGTCTTCAGTGCTTGCCGTGCTGCAGTCACTGCACCGTGTCCCTTGACTTTGTAGAGCTTTGAGGAGCTTCAGTCCTTGAAACACGCCATATACATGTAAACACGACCATTATAATTCTATATTTTAAAATGAAGTGCTCTTCAATTCTGATCACAAACGCAACAGCATATCTCTATAGCAGGGTGGGAATTCGGAGGTTTTAAAGTTTGATGCATCTTGTATGGGTTTTCTACAGGCAATACTAAAAGAAAAAGCTAATGGCCTTTTTCCAAATCCAAGACAGCTAAGCTCAATCACAGCAAGGCAACTGAAGCTCATGACTACTAAGAACAAATCCCAGCCTGGGTCCTTTATGGATAGCCCAACTTGTTATTGAATAAACAAGCTTCTCCACTAGGTGACTTTGTTCACTGTGTAGGGAATAGACCTTCTCAAAGGCATACAGTAGAAGGGGGATTAAGTCCACTGTCAACGATGCTCATACAGTAAATAAAAAAAACCCTGGCAGTGCTTGCTAGAGGGCTGGGAACACAAGACTGAATATTTACGAAGCTCCATCTTTAACCTGCTATTCTGCTGCTGAAACGAGACATCGATAGCTAATAGTGAAAGGCAAGAAGCACCAGCAGGAGGGTTATTCTCATGTTTTCATGGAAGCAGCTGGAGGAAGTTAGTGACCTTAAAATCCCATGTAGGA
>NW_024474152.1:0-2000 GCF_017654505.1 Polyodon spathula | reverse complement strand
CACTCATGCACACACAAGCACACACACGCATGCATATCTATATACACATTGTTGGCTTATTATCAGGAGCTTTGCTATTAGCAATGACAGGGTGAATATGTAAGGCTCATGTTCAGATATAGCAGCACTGAGAATATCTTCACAATAAATTCACAATAAATACTGTGTGGTGACTGTGTGTGTTGTGTGTGTGTGTGTGTGTGTGTGGTGTGTGTGTGTGTGTGTGTTTAACACATTCAGCTCTGAAGCACTGCAGCAGCAACTTCAGAACTGAATGGATGACAAAGGCGGTGAGCAGGTCAAGTGTGTTCCATGTCTCGTTTATTGCCACATTGTACCGTTTTATATCAGGTCATAATGAATTATAGCACTTTAAATGCAAATGGCTTTAGAAAAAAAAAAAAACCTTGGGATAGGCTCTGTTCAGTTTGTGTAAGCAGGCTGGCTAACATTACCACCAGGGACCACAAGCTCTTTGATAACTCAGGGATGAACATTGACTGACCATGCTGTCCCCAGGGAACCTCCCAGTCACCACCGAGTCTTAAGACACAAACTTAATGAATCGGCCAATTAAAAACCTAGATTCACAAACACACGCTGGCCCCTACAGTAAAACCGTGCGCACACCTTATTTCATATATGAGAAACATGAGTTGCCACTGGAGCAACATATTCAGATTACACAGAGGACACTGAAGTGGTATGCGGTTGCATTCGTCCCAGTAAAAGGGTTATATGAGGAAATCCTGCAATTTTCTGTCTAAACCACAAGTATATTTAAAATATGAACTCAGTTAATTAAGGGATTATTTTACCTGACAGATCTTTTCTTTCATTTTCAGCTATTGCTTCGGCACAGATTAATTTAGAACCCTGTTTATGGCAACCATTTATTTTTTAGATAGAGCCTTAGAACTGGAAGTAAGCAAAGATACATTTGAAACTAGTCCTAGTAAGGGTGTTATTCCACTTACTATTATTATTATTATTAGTAGTAGTAGTATTACAAATCAGGATAATCTTTTTAGTAACAATGGTTTGTACGGCTTTCCGAAATTTCGCAGTTTGTGCCTCTGAATATTCACTAGAAGGGAGTATTGTTTATAACCGCTGAGAAAGAGGTTCACATGCTGACTTTTCACAAAAGACGCTCCATCCGGGCATGAAATGTTGGTAGAAGCACCTTTGAAAGAAGCACGTCTTGTTTACATTTCTTACATTATTTTTCCACAGATCAGCACAGCTCCGTACTCAACGCAAGAAATTATTTCATAATAAGATTGCCAATTAATAGGCAATTAAAATTTCAAATGGGTTCAAGTAGATACCAGGATGGTCATATTGAACAGGAAAATCCAACAATACACAAACTGTTCATATAGCAATACATACTGACAGCCCTTGTCTTTTAAGTGGTAGTTTATTCATTTTGTAGTACATTACTGTGTCGTAAATAACTCACATATATAACCACACACACACACACAAAAAAAAAAAAAAAAAATCAAAACAGTTTAATTGACTTTTTCAACACCAAAAAGGTAAAATAACTCATTTCATAATGTTCAGATACATGCTGCATTGAACCCTCATCTTTTGTTCCCTGCAATAAAGAGATTTGAACACAGCTTTACCTATAAATGATTTTATTAATACACAGAGATGCTAGGAATCACTCATACACTGTAGCCCTTACAGCCATCTAATCTGAGCGTCATACAAGTACTCAATGTAAATAAAATAATGCCCCTCCCATGCTGTGCTGCTATTGGTCAGGTCAGATGATTGGCAGAGGAGAGAAACATGTTGGTCCTTCGCTCTTAAAGGTGCAGATATTATATATGGGACTTATTTAGATTGGAAAACCCATGTGAGCATTATCTCTATTATAGATAAGGAAATTATATATTTAAATTATACAGACTGTATACAGGAATGATACAGAATCCATGGTCTTTATTTTAACACATGTGATGTAAAAATGCAAGTGAAATACC